>NC_141050.1:30202493-30227493 GCF_041138505.1 Cibotium barometz
AAGGATCTTTCCAAATCTTTACTCCTCTCACTCAACCTCTCAGCCCGTCTCACCCATTTTGTACATTGTATTACTAACCTTTTATAGTGATTACTAACTACTACTAACCACTAACATTTGTAAATAAGCATCCACTCTACTACTTTTGGAGTAGGCATTACTACAAGTTATTTGCTCAAACCTCTACATCACACTCTCCTCTCATCTTCAATAATTCTCTCACCTTGAGCCCACATCCATGTGACTCAAGGGATAAGAAGAGGCTCACTCTCATTTCAAAAATAAAAAATCCATAATCTATGATTTTCCATAATAAGATTGATTAGGCTTAATCCTAATTGGGGCTTCTCAAACCTATAAATAGAGCCCCCTCCATTCCTTGTAAAGGGGGAGATTACACACATTGTACACCACTCCCAACTCTAGTGTGTAAAGAGATAGTGAACTTGTGAGCTCTCTCTATACATCAATACCTTTGATTACATAGAGAAGCTTGAAGCTTAAAGCTAGTTATGTCATTGTGAGGACTTGAGTGATGCCATACTCCCTATCATAATTGTATCTTGCCTTTGTGCATAAATAAGATTAGTAGTTTGGGTGCAATTGTGTACAAAATCTTGGACTCCTACATCTCCAAAGTTGATTTAGCAAAGCGGTCCGATGTTTGATTTAAGGTAAATTCGATCCTTATATTTTGTGGTGTGATCTTATGCTTGGCGGCTTGAGGGCCTATTTTTGATTCTTTCATTCCATGGTAAGAGGGTTGTATGGTGAGAGGGCTCCCATAATCTTAAGACCATGTGTATATCGACAACAAAATCAAGTTTATATTGTCTCTCTAAGCTCTTCTCCAAGTTTGGTGTGCATCTATTTGTGTTATGCTAGTCTCCTCCACACACAATATCATATGTTATGAGTGTTTGTTGAGAGTGTGTGTGCCTTTTGATTGATGTTATGGTTAGCTTGTATTGATTTGCTACAAGGAAAGATGTTTGGTGTCCTAGTTCACACACATAACTAGGTGGTGCCCCTTTTCTTGTTGGGTGTGTGGTTTTGGGGTTCTTATGTTTGTGTTGCATTGTGCCCCAAGCCCATTGAGCAACACGGGAGCCTTGAGGAGTGCTTAGAGGCCGCTCTTCTTGTTGCCCGCCCCCGGTTTACTTCAATTTTGCTGCCCCCACTGAGGACGAGCAGTTTTTGAATGGGTATTTAAGGTACATCGATCTCTTTAACACATAACTTTCCTTGTGTGCTTGTTGGGTATCATATTTTAAGAAGGAAAGTTGGTACTTTTTGTGTGATCTTTCATGAATAATCCACCTCCTCCTAATCCTCTTGGGATTCAATTCAACCAGTTTCATTGGGTGTACTCCATTAGAGTGAATGTTTGCATTGATAGAAAAATTTTCTACCAACAACGCATGGTTCTTCTTTTTGGTCCAGAAGGACTAAGTGAGATTTTAGCATCACCTAATCCTGTCATACTTCCCATTGTAGATTACACCATTTCCTTTGATGTGCATATTTTCATCTTGTTTTAGCTTATTTTAATGAATCAAGAAGACTTATACCGTAGGCCAATCTCTTATGCTAGGCAAGAAATACACATAGTTGTTGGTAGTAAGTTACAATTTCAGCGTGTCATTCGTCGTATGTTTGGACCTAGGCAAGTAGCAGCCACCCATTAATGCCTCAGTTAATCCATTTATTTTGCCTTTGATTCGTTATGACATAAGCTTTGACGTCTACATTTTCATTCTACTTTGAAAAAGGAAAAAAAAAGAAAAAAAAAAGGAGTGAGAGAGAAAGAGAGTGAAGGAAGACCTTTGTGCAATCATATTTGTACTTCTTCTTCTTAAGCATGGATACCACTAGGCAAATGAGTGGCTACCCCTTATTCTTTGGAGAGCCTGGTGAGGATGCCGAGTTGTTCTTATCAAACTTTAGAATGGCACTCCACATAAAGAGAGTGGTAGGAGACCAAGAATGCTTAGACATGTTTGAGTTGGTCCTATGAAGAGATGCTTCCACTTGGTTTCAATCTCTACCTGCACTCGCACGAGTAGATTACAAGGGGGTCATACAACTTTTTAGAGACAATTACTTCAGTCCTTTGAACACACAAAAGCTATGGCAAGAAATAGTTGCTCATAAGCAAAAGGATCTAGAGGACTACTTGAGTTATAAGCAAGAATTCTTACGTCTTTGGACTCTTTGGTTGCGTAGTCTTCCTAACCCTGGAGATGGTGCAGAATTCTTGAAGAAGGAGAGATTTATTGCAGGGATGTACCCATCACTAAAATTGCAAGTAGAGTCAGGAGAGCCCACAACATTTGATGCTGCTGAGGCTAGGGCTACCAAGAAACTCCGAAAGATGAGGTGTATGCTTGTTGGGGGGGGCTTTATCTTTGATGACTCAGAGCCTAGGGAAGAGGTACAGTCTTGCACTCATAGAGAATTACCTTAGGTCACAGTTGAGGTGATAGAAAAGTTAAATGAGTCTTTAAATAACTTGTCTATCCACTTTGCACAAGCGGTGGAACAGAAGGGCCAAGCTAAAAGGGTTGAAGAACGAGAGCAACGACCTAGGCGACTCTTGCAATGTTGGAATTGCGGAGAGTCAAGGCATGGGATGTATAATTGTCCTTGGCCTCGTTGGGGAGCCAGGGAAGCCTAACATGAATTATCCAGTGATGAATGCAGGTGAAGGCACTAGTCAACAACAACCGATGATTTTGCAGAGGCCCAATGCAACAAGACCACCTCCACGAGGAGCGGAAGGAATGCCACCCTTGCCGGACCCAAATGTACATGTGGTAGAGGTAACAAAGGCCAAGGAGGTAGACATTGAAGCAAATGGTGTCAAAGGAGGGCGTGGAAAAGAGAAGGAAAAGGAGGGTGTGGCATCACAAAGTGACCATGGATGAGGAAAGAAAGTGAAGGAAAACAAGGAAGTCAAGAGGAGACGACGTCGTATAAACCTCCAAGATTTCCCCCTTGGACATGGTATGGCTCCATACAACCTTTTGGAAGACATGAGAGGTAAGGGTCCTGATATCTCGTGGCCTCAATTTCTAGCCTTATGTCCACAAGTTAGGAGAGAATTAACAAAGGTCGTGAGCACTAGGAGAAAAACAAAAGAGAATGTGTCTGTTGTAAAAATTTCACAAGCCGAGATGGATGAGGACATTACACCTATATTAGATTGCTACATCAAAGGAAGGCTAGTTAAGAAGGGTCTAGTAGATGGGGGTGCACAAATTTGCATCATGACAGAGGACCTTATGCAAAGACTAGGCATGCATATTCATGAAACACCTGAAATTAAGGTGAAAATGGCAAACAATAGCAAAGCAAAGTGTCTTGGGATTTGTAAGAATGTTTCTGTGGAAGTTTTTGGCATTAAGAAGGTTGTTGATTTTTATGTTATGTCTACCAAGGGAAGTGGTTATCCATTTATCCTAGGTAGACCATGGCTAATGAGAATGCGAGCTTTGCAGGATTGGGAAAATGGAAAGTTAATTTGCAGGAATGAAAATCGTAAGAAGATTATCTTTGACATGAAGGAGCAACGACAAGAGGAGATAAATGAAGAATCTTTTCAAGGCGAAACAGAGGAGGATTGGACCGATGACACCTCAGAGGAAGAAAGCAGCAGTAGCACTATGGATGAGGAGTCTTCCATTGAAGTCATGGGGGTAAGATTTAGAGCAAAAGACAAAGAGACACCCTGTCAAGGTTTGGAGGAGGTAGGCTCTCAAGAAGACCAAATTGTGCATGATGAAGAAATGTTTGATGCTATGCTCTCAAAAACGCTTACATCGGAGGAAGGAGAGGAGTTTAAATGTGTACTAAGGAAATTTCCTAGGTTTTTTGCTAAAGATTACACAAATGTGCGTGGCGTAGAGGTTTTTTGCTAAAGATTACACAGATGTGCGTGGCGTAGAGGCCATTCAACACAAGATCGAGCTAAAGCCAGAAGCCAAACCTAAGGCACAAAAGCTACGAAGATTAGGAGTCATCAAGGAGCAAGCACTACTACTCAAAGAGGTGAGGAAGCTTCTAGCAGCGGGGTTCATATATCCTGTAGAAAATTCAGAGTGGGTCTCTCCCGTCGTGGAACAGCAAATGGAGGGTGTGTGTGGACTATCGTCCACTCAACGAGGCGACAAAAAGGGACCACTTTCCTCTCCCATTTCAAGAAGAGATCCTAAATGAGGTAGCAGGTCATGAGAAGTATACAATATGTGATGGCAACTTGGGTTACTTTCAAATTGGGATTGCATTGGAGGATCAATTGAAAACGACCTTCATCACTCCTTAGCAGGTCATGAGAAGTATACAATATGTGATGGCTGCTCGGGTTACTTTCAAATTGGGATTGCATTGGAGGATCAATTGAAAACGACCTTCATCACTCCTTGGTGTTGTTATGCTTTCAGAGTCATGCTGTTTGGTTTAACCAATGCTCGAGCGACATTTCAACGTTTCATGAACATGGTGTTTCAAGCATTCTTTGGGAAATCCATTAGAGTGTTCATAGATGATTTTTGCATCTATAGCTCTAAGTCATTGCATGTGCAGAGGGTGGAAGAAGGCTTGAAGAAACTCTACGACATGGGGGGCCAACTCAATCCCGATAAATGTCATATTGGTGAGGATGAAGTAATCTTGCTTGGTCATAAGGTTTCTTCCAAAGGCATTGAGGTGGATCCTACAAAGGCAAAGGCTCTTACCGACCTACCATCTCCAAAGAGTCTCAAGGAGGCCATCTCATTCATTCAAAAGGTGAAGTACATGTCACGCTTCATTCACTTAGCCTCAGAGTTACTTCACCCCTTGCAAAAATTGACTCAATAAGTAGAGTTTGCATGGTCTAATGAGCTTGAGGAGTACTTTTGTAACATTAAAGTCATTTTGTCAGAGCTACCAACACTCATGCCTCCTTGTTGGGAGTACACTTTCTTTGTTAGCTCTAGTGCTGGAAAGGAAACAGTGGGTGCAGTTTTGTTACAGCAAGATCCCCACAGTACTAGGATGCGGCCCATCTACTTTGTTAGTAGGATCATGAATGTCTTGGAGAAACGCTACACGGAAGCGAAACTCATGATGCTTGCTCTCATCTTTGCGGTGAGAAAATTTAGATCCTACTTGTTACCAAAACCTTTTGTAATTCTCACTACAGAAAGATTGTTTCCTTGGGTGTCTTCTCAAATGAGTGCTAGAATCACAAAGTGGGTTATGGAATTGCAAGAATTCCAATACTCTTTCAAGGTAGAAGATAGTGTGCGTGCACAATTGGCAGGGATTCTCACTTATAGAGTGCATGAAAAGGAGATTAAGGTGCCTGAAGTAAAGACCCTACCATTGCCACCACCCAAAACTATACCTAATGCATTCACCTTGTTCTTTGATGGAGCTTTTAGAAAAGCCACAGGTAAAGCAGGGGGAGGGCTGGTGCTGCTCAACCCAAATGGAGAGGTGGTTATGAAGGAGAAGGTAAACTTGCCAAGTTCTACTAGCAACAATGAAGCAGAGTACGACATACTACTTCATGGTTTGAAGGTGTGCATCAATCAAGGGATACAACGTCTCCTGGTAAAAGGGGATGCACTTCTTATTGTAAGGCAAATTTTAGGCATTTGGGCATGCAAGAATGAAAGATTAAGGCAAAAGGTTCATGCTATCCGTAGGATGTTTAATCAATTTGAGGAGGTGCAATTGTATCATATTCCTAGGAAACAAAATGAGGATGCTGATCAACTTGCACAACAAGCTGTTGCATGTGTTAAGAAGGAAATGCAAGTAGTAGCGTTGGTTGCAGGGGCTATTAAGCAACCACGGTACCAAGGAATGGAGGTACTAGCTCCCATAGTGAGCTATATCTTGGAAGGTGAATTCCCACAAGACTTCACAAAGGCACAACAAAGGAGGCTCATGAAGAGGGCAAGTTCTTTCTTGTTCTTAGAAGGTGCCCTCTACCAAAAAGGAAAAGATCAAGTGTGCAGAAGAGTACCAACAACCAAGGAGATTCCAGCCATTTTAGAGGGTTTGCATGAAGAAGCATGTGGTGGCCATTTTGCTCAAGAACTAAATGTGAAAAAGATTTTGCTTGCTGGGTATGTTTGGACAAGCTTACATGTGGATGTCCAACATTTGTGTAGGAGCTGTCATAACTGCCAAGTCAATGGTAATAAGAGGTTGCTACATGGTCCACGCCAATTAGTCATTGCAAGTGGTCCATTTGAAAAATGGGGCATTGATGCTATGGGTCCACTACCTAGAACTAAAAATGGAAAATTGTACATCTTAGTGGCCATAGACTACATGACTAGGTGGGTGGAGGCTCAAAGTGTGGCAAGGGTGAATGGAAAGACTGTAAGCAAATTTGTTTACACTCATATATGTTGCAGATTTGGCACCCCCTTGGAGATTGTTTCTGACAATGCTCCAGGCTTTAGAAAAGGTTTGCTCACCAAAGTTTGTGAAGAGCTTCATATTTCACATCATCATAGCACACCCTACTATCCCCAATCAAATGGGTTAGTAGAGAAGGCTAATGGTGTCATTGCAGGAATCATAAGGAAGATGGTGGAGAACAAGACGAAGTTTTGGGATGAGTTCTTTGATGGAGCACTATGGGCATACCGGACTACCTACCGAGAAGCAACAAGGTTTACGCCCTTTCACTTGGTTTATGGTCAAGAAGCATTGCAGCCTATTGAGCTCAACATTCCAACAATGCGGCTACATGGAAAAGGTGGACTAGGAGATCAAGATGCATGGTTAGATCAACTTCTCACTTTAGTTGAGCTAGAGTGGAAAAGAGAAGCTGCATACGAGTGTTATAGAAGGAAAGCCATGCAAGCAGCAGAGAAGTTCAATGCAACTTTGAAAGACAAGGGCATCAAAGAAGGAGATCTTGTGCTAAGGTATGACAATCGACTTGATAATCGGTTTGATGCCAAGTTTAAAACTAGATGGCAGGGACCATACATTGTCAAGAAGGTTTTCAACTCTAGCTATTATCAGCTCATGGATTTAGATGAAAAACAACATTCTAAGAAGGTTAATGGCTACAGACTCAAGCCATACTTGAGTCGCATTCTACCGACAGACTTACAGAAGCAACCACAAAAAGGAGATAAAAGGACATGTAAGTTATGTGGTTTGAGTAATGGATGTGGTGCAAAACACAAGGAACAGAAGAAAGATGGACAAGAGAATCACATTACACCACTTGCTTTAGAAGGCTTACATTATGATGGTACATGAATATACCATCATCTAGGGGGAGGGCTAAATGATAGCCGTTTTTTCGGCTATCCACATTACCACAAGGAGCTACCTCGGCCAAGGAAAATCATATAAACTCTTTGTCATAAATACCTTTGCACTGTAAATAGGCGTGTGTGCGTTAGGGACTTTACCCATATCTTCTATATATTTTTTATATTATTTTAAAAAAAAGTTTTTGCTAGCTACTCATCAAAAATAAATAAAATTATTACGGCGCATTTTGTGTAAATATTTCATTTTATATAAGGGCCTAAATATGGGGGTCTCTATTTTCTCTAGTTATGTAAATACTTCATTAGGTGTGTGTGTTACAAAACCTAAATATATTTTTATTTATTTATTACTATTATTATTATTCTTCATAATACTTTTGAACCATCATTGTACATATGCTTCAACTTCACCATGCATAAGTAAATCCTATGCCCTCACATTTCTACCCACACCATGTAGAAAGCCTACTATCCAAATCACTTTTTCCCTTAGACTATTTCATCTTTTATTCTCTCATCTACCCTAAAATAATGGGGGTCTCCCTTCCTTTTGACTTCCATAGTTTAATATTTTTGTATATATTTTTTACTATTAAATATTTTATATATTTTCATTAAATACTTTTTCATATATCAATTATTTTTGTATATTTTATTCACAATAAGATCTCTTTGTTTATTTTATTTTCCTATCATAATAACCATATTGTCATGATATATTGACTAGTTAAATACTAGCTTGTTTTTTCTTATTATGTAAATCCTTTATAAAATGGAAAAAATCTCCTCCATGCAAGTGTCCACATACACTTGAGTCTCTAAGGTCATGGTATGATGTATTGGGAGGCTCACTCTTGGAGCTATCAAGAAATTCCACCAATGGGGACCCACACAAAGATTTTAAATATTCAGAAAATACATGGTTCTGCTGAATTTTTTGCGCCTGCCTCCACTGCGAATTTGGACTGGTCATCAAAAGACAAAAGTTAGCTCGAGAGCTCAAGAATATGCTCAATCGTTTTGAGAATTTTTAGCGCTAATGGCAGTGAGATATGAATTTTTTATTGGACCCCAGTCTGCCCACTTTTTGGCAAGGTACACCTAGTCTCTTCTCACCTCCCTTACACATTCATCACCTACACACTTACTCATTCCTTTCTCACTCCATCAAACCTGCAAACTTCAGGTCCTCTCTCACCCTCTCCACCTTTGTCCTCTCCTTCCATCTCCATTTGCTCTCATATCTACTCTACACCCATACCTCATCTCCATTTCTTTCCCTACTACTACTCCCATATTACTAAATTATTTAATCTCAAAAAATACATAAAAATTCAGCATGAATGTATCATATTAACCTCTCCAAATTTGGGGTTTCCATCTACAAAAACCCCCATGTTCTTCACCTCAATCAACTTTTGTGGCATCAAATGCAAGAAGGAGATCAGCCGGTTAACTTAAAGATCTACACATGGAAGAATCCAAGCTTCTTCGAGCTTTCAACCACACAAAGGATCTTTCCAAATCTTTACTCCTCTCACTCAACCTCTCAGCCCGTCTCACCCATTTTATACATTGTATTACTAACCTTTTATAGTGATTACTAACTACTACTAACCACTAACATTTGTAAATAAGCATCCACTCTACTACTTTTGGAGTAGGCATTACTACAAGTTATTTGCTCAAACCTCTACATCACACTCTCCTCTCATCTTCAATAATTCTCTCACCTTGAGCCCACATCCATGTGCCTCAAGGGATAAGAAGAGGCTCACTCTCATTTCAAAAATAAAAAATCCATAATCTATGATTTTCCATAATAAGATTGATTAGGCTTAATCCTAATTGGGGCTTCTCAAACCTATAAATAGAGCCCCCTCCATTCCTTGTAAAGGGGGAGATTACACACATTGTACACCACTCCCAACTCTAGTGTGTAAAGAGATAGTGAACTTGTGAGCTCTCTCTATACATCAATACCTTTGATTGCATAGAGAAGCTTGAAGCTTGAAGCTAGTTATGTCATTGTGAGGGCTTGAGTGATGCCATACTCCCTATCATAATTGTATCTTGCCTTTGTGCATAAATAAGATTAGTAGTTTGGGTGCAATTGTGTACAAAATCTTGGACTCCTACATCTCCAAAGTTGATTTAGCAAAGCGGTCCGATGTTTGATTTAAGGTAAATTCGATCCTTATATTTTGTGGTGTGATCTTATGCTTGGCGGCTTGAGGGCCTATTTTTGATTCTTTCATTCCATGGTAAGAGGGTTGTATGGTGAGAGGGCTCCCATAATCTTAAGACCATGTGTATATCGACAACAAAATCAAGTTTATATTGTCTCTCTAAGCTCTTCTCCAAGTTTGGTGTGCATCTATTTGTGTTATGCTAGTCTCCTCCACACACAATATCATATGTTATGAGTGTTTGTTGAGGGTGTGTGTGCCTTTTGATTGATGTTATGGTTAGCTTATATTGATTTGCTAAAAGGAAAGATGTTTGGTGTCCTAGTTCACACACATAATTAGGTGGTGCCCCTTTTCTTGTTGGGTGTGTGGTTTTGGGGTTCTTATGTTTGTGTTGCATTGTGCCCCAAGCCCATTGAGCAACACGGGAGCCTTGAGGAGTGCTTAGAGGCCGCTCTTCTTGTTGCCCACCCCGGATTGCCTCAATTTTGGTGCCCCCACTGAGGATGAGCAGTTTTTGAATGGGTATTTAAGGTACATCGATCTCTTTAACACATAACTTTCCTTGTGTGCTTGTTGGGTATCATATTTTAAGAAGGAAAGTTGGTACTTTTTGTGTGATCTTTCATGAATAATCCACCTCCTCCTAATCCTCTTGGGATTCAATTCAACCAGTTTCATTGGGTGCACTCCATTAGAGTGAATGTTTGCATTGATAGAAAAATTTCCTACCAACAACGCATGGTTCTTCTTTTTGGTCCAGAAAGACTAAGTGAGATTTTAGCATCACCTAATCCTGTCATACTTCCCATTGTAGATTACACCATTTCCTTTTATGTGCATATTTTCATCTTGTTTTAGCTTATTTTAATGAATCAAGAAGACTTATACCGTAGGCCAATCTCTTATGCTAGGCAAGAAATACACATAGTTGTTGGTAGTAAGTTACAATTTCAGCGTGTCATTCGTCGTATGTTTGGACCTAGGCAAGTAGCAGCCACCCATTAATGCCTCAGTTAATCCATTTATTTTGCCTTTGATTCATTATGACATAAGCTTTGACGTCTACATTTTCATTCTACTTTGAAAAAGGAAAAAAAAGAAAAAAAAAGAAAAAAAAAGGAGTGAGAGAGAAAGAGAGTGAAGGAAGACCTTTGTGCAATCATATTTGTACTTCTTCTTCTTAAGCATGGATACCACTAGGCAAATGAGTGGCTACCCCTTATTCTTTGGAGAGCCTGGTGAGGATGCCGAGTTGTTCTTATCAAACTTTAGAATGGCACTCCACATAAAGAGAGTGGTAGGAGACCAAGAATGCTTAGACATGTTTGAGTTGGTCCTACGAAGAGATGCTTCCACTTGGTTTCAATCTCTACCTGCACCACTCGCACGAGTAGATTACAAGGGGGTCATACAACTTTTTGGAGACAATTACTTCAGTCCTTTGAACACACAAAAGCTATGGCAAGAAATAGTTGCTCATAAGCAAAAGGATCTAGAGGACTACTTGAGTTATAAGCAAGAATTCTTACGTCTTTGGACTCTTTGGTTGCGTAGTCTTCCTAACCCTGGAGATGGTGCAAAATTCTTGAAGAAGGAGAGATTTATTGCAGGGATGTACCCATCACTAAAATTGCAAGTAGAGTCAGGAGAGCCCACAACATTTGATGCTCCTGAGGCTAGGGCTACCAAGAAACTCCGAAAGATGAGGTGTATGCTTGGGGGGGGCTTTATCTTTGATGACTCAGAGCCTAGGGAAGAGGTACAGTCTTGCACTCGTAGAGAATCACCTGAGGTCACAGCTGAGGTGATAGAAAAGTTAAATGAGTCTTTAAATAACTTGTCTATCCACTTTGCACAAGCTGTGGAACAGAAGGGCCAAGCTAAAAGGGTTGAAGAACGAGAGCAACGACCTAGGCGACTCTTGCAATGTTAGAATTGCGGAGAGTCAGGGCATGGGATGTATAATTGTCCTTGGCCTCGTTGGGGAGCTAGGGAAGCCTAACATGAATTATCCAGTGATGAATGCAGGTGAAGGCACTAGTCAACAACAACCGATGATTTTGCAGAGGCCCAATGCAACAAGACCACCTCCACGAGGAGTGGAAGGAATGCCACCCTTGCCGGACCCAAAAGTACATGTGGTAGAGGTAACAAAGGCCAAGGAGGTAGACATTGAAGCAAATGGTGTCAAACGAGGGCGTGGAAAAAAAAAAGGAAAAGGAGGGTGTGGCATCACAAAGTGACCATGGATGAGGAAAGAAAGTGAAGGAAAACAAGGAAGTCAAGAGGAGACGACGTCGTATAAACCTCCAAGATTTCCCCCTTGGACATGGTATGGCTCCATACAACCTTTTGGAAGACATGAGAGGTAAGGGTCCTGATATCTCGTGGCCTCAATTTCTAGCCTTATGTCCACAAGTTAGGAGGGAATTAACAAAGGTCGTGAGCACTAGGAGAAAAACAAAAGAGAATGTGTCTGTTGTAAAAATTTCACAAGCCGAGATGGATGAGGACATTACACCTATATTAGATTGCTACATCAAAGGAAGGCTAGTTAAGAAGGGTCTAGTAGATGGGGGTGCACAAATTTGCATCATGACAGAGGACCTTATGCAAAGACTAGGCATGCATATTCATGAAACACCTGAAATTAAGGTGAAAATGGCAAACAATAGCAAAGCAAAGTGTCTTGGGATTTGTAAGAATGTTTCTGTGGAAGTTTTTGGCATTAAGAAGGTTGTTGATTTTTATGTTATGTCTACCAAGGGAAGTGGTTATCCATTTATCCTAGGTAGACCATGGCTAATGAGAATGCGAGCTTTGCAGGATTGGGAAAATGGAAAGTTAATTTGCAGGAATGAAAATCGTAAGAAGATTATCTTTGACATGAAGGAGCAACGACAAGAGGAGATAAATGAAGAATCTTTTCAAGGCGAAACAGAGGAGGATTGGACCGATGACGCCTCAGAGGAAGAAAGCAGCAGTAGCACTATGGACGAGGAGTCTTGCATTGAAGTCATGGGGGTAATATTCAGAGCAAAAGACAAAGAGACACCCTGTCAAGGTTTGGAGGAGGTAGGCTCTCAAGAAGACCAAATTGTGCATGATGAAGAAATGTTTGATGCTATGCTCTCAAAAACGCTTACATCGGAGGAAGGAGAGGAGTTTAAATGTGTACTAAGGAAATTTCCTAGGTTTTTTGCTAAAGATTACACAGATGTGCGTGGCGTAGAGGCCATTCAACACAAGATCGAGCTAAAGCCAGAAGCCAAACCTAAGGCACAAAAGCTACGAAGATTAGAAGTCATCAAGGAGCAAGCACTACTACTCAAAGAGGTGAGGAAGCTTCTAGCAGCGGGGTTCATATATCCTGTAGAAAATTCAGAGTGGGTCTCTCCCGTCGTGGAACGGCAAATGGAGGGTGTGTGTGGACTATCGTCCACTCAACGAGGCGACAAAAAGGGACCACTTTCCTCTCCCATTTCAAGAAGAGATCCTAAATGAGGTAGCAGGTCATGAGAAGTATACAATATGTGATGGCAACTTGGGTTACTTTCAAATTGGGATTGCATTGGAGGATCAATTGAAAACGACCTTCATCACTCCTTAGCAGGTCATGAGAAGTATACAATATGTGATGGCTGCTCGGGTTACTTTCAAATTGGGATTGCATTGGAGGATCAATTGAAAACGACCTTCATCACTCCTTGGTGTTGTTATGCTTTCAGAGTCATGCTGTTTGGTTTAACCAATGCTCGAGCGACATTTCAACGTTTCATGAACATGGTGTTTCAAGCATTCTTTGGGAAATCCATTAGAGTGTTCATAGATGATTTTTGCATCTATAGCTCTAAGTCATTGCATGTGCAGAGGGTGGAAGAAGGCTTGAAGAAACTCTACGACATGGGGGGCCAACTCAATCCCGATAAATGTCATATTGGTGAGGATGAAGTAATCTTGCTTGGTCATAAGGTTTCTTCCAAAGGCATTGAGGTGGATCCTACAAAGGCAAAGGCTCTTACCGACCTACCATCTCCAAAGAGTCTCAAGGAGGCCATCTCATTCATTCAAAAGGTGAAGTACATGTCACGCTTCATTCACTTAGCCTCAGAGTTACTTCACCCCTTGCAAAAATTGACTCAATAAGTAGAGTTTGCATGGTCTAATGAGCTTGAGGAGTACTTTTGTAACATTAAAGTCATTTTGTCAGAGCTACCAACACTCATGCCTCCTTGTTGGGAGTACACTTTCTTTGTTAGCTCTAGTGCTGGAAAGGAAATAGTGGGTGCAGTTTTGTTACAGCAAGATCCCCACAGTACTAGGATGCGGCCCATCTACTTTGTTAGTAGGATCATGAATGTCTTGGAGAAACGCTACACGGAAGCGGAACTCATGATGCTTGCTCTCATCTTTGCGGTGAGAAAATTTAGATCCTACTTGTTACCAAAATCTTTTGTAATTCTCACTACAGAAAGATTGTTTCTTGGGTGTCTTCTCAAATGAGCGCTAGAATCACAAAGTGGGTTATGGAATTGCAAGAATTCCAATACTCTTTCAAGGTAGAAGATAGTGTGCGTGCACAATTGGCAGGGATTCTCACTTATAGAGTGCATGAAAAGGAGATTAAGGTGCCTGAAGTAAAGACCCTACCATTGCCACCACCCAAAACTATACCTAATGCATTCACCTTGTTCTTTGATGGAGCTTTTAGAAAAGCCACAGGTAAAGCAGGGGGAGGGCTGGTGCTGCTCAACCCAAATGGAGAGGTGGTTATGAAGGAGAAGGTAAACTTGCCAAGTTCTACTAGCAACAATGAAGCAGAGTACGACATACTACTTCATGGTTTGAAGGTGTGCATCAATCAAGGGATACAACGTCTCCTGGTAAAAGGGGATGCACTTCTTATTGTAAGGCAAATTTTAGGCATTTGGGCATGCAAGAATGAAAGATTAAGGCAAAAGGTTCATGCTATCCATAGGCTGTTTAATCAATTTGAGGAGGTGCAATTGTATCATATTCCTAGGAAACAAAATGAGGATGCTGATCAACTTGCACAACAAGCTATTGCATGTGTTAAGAAGGAAATGCAAGTAGTAGCCTTGGTTGCAGCGGCTATTAAGCAACCACGGTACCAAGGAATGGAGGCACTAGCTCCCATAGTGAGCTACATCTTGGAAGGTGAATTCCCACAAGACTTCACAAAGGCACAAAAAAGGAGGCTCATGAAGAGGGCAAGTTCTTTCTTGTTCTTAGAAGGTGCCCTCTACCAAAAAGGAAAAGATCAAGTGTGCAGAAGAGTACCAACAACCAAGGAGATTCCAGCCATTTTAGAGGGTTTGCATGAAGAAGCATGTGGTGGCCATTTTGCTCAAGAACTAAATGTGAAAAAGATTTTGCTTGCTGGGTATGTTTGGACAAGCTTACATGTGGATGTCCAACATTTGTGTAGGAGCTGTCATAACTGCCAAGTCAATGGTAATAAGAGGTTGCTACATGGTCCACGCCAATTAGTCATTGCAAGTGGTCCATTTGAGAAATGGAGCATTGATGCTATGGGTCCACTACCTAGAACTAAAAATGGAAAATTGTACATCTTAGTGGCCATAGACTACATGACTAGGTGGGTGGATGCTCAAAGTGTGGAAAGGGTGAATGGAAAGACTGTAAGCAAATTTGTTTACACTCATATATGTTGCAGATTTGGCACCCCCTTGGAGATTGTTTCTGATAATGCTCCATGTTTAAGAAAAGGTTTGCTCACCAAAGTTTGTAAAGAGCTTCATATTTCACATCATCATAGCACACCCTACTATCCCCAATCAAATGGGTTAGTAGAGAAGGCTAATGGTGTCATTGCAGGAATCATAAGGAAGATGGTGGAGAACAAGACGAAGCTTTGGGATGAGTTCCTTGATGGAGCACTATGGGCATACTACCTACGGAGAAGCAACAAGGTTTACGCCCTTTCACTTGGTTTATGGTCAAGAAGCATTGCAGTCTATTGAGCTCAACATTCCAACAATGCGGCTACATGGAAAAGGTGGACTAGGAGATCAAGATGCATGGGTAGATCAACTTCTCACTTTAGTTGAGCTAGAGTGGAAAAGAGAAGCTGCATACGAGTCTCATAGAAGGAAAGCCATGCAAGCAGCAGAGAAGTTCAATGCAACTTTGAAAGACAAGGGCATCAAAGAAGGAGATCTTGTGCTAAGGTATGACAATCGACTTGATAATTGGTTTGATGCCAAGTTTGAAACTAGATGGCAGGGACCATACATTGTCAAGAAGGTTTTCAACTCTAGCTATTATCAGCTCATGGATTTAGATGGCAAAGAACATTCTAAGAAGGTTAATGGCTACAGACTCAAGCCATACTTGAGTCGCATTCTAGCGACAGACTTACAGAAGCAACCACAAAAAGGAGATAAAAGGGCATGTAAGTTATGTGGTTTGAGTAATGGATGTGGTGCAAAACACAAGGAACAGAAGAAAGATGGACAAGAGAATCACATTACACCACTTGCTTTAGAAGGCCTACATTATGATGGTACATGAATATACCATCATCTAGGGGGAGGGCTAAATGATAGCTGTTTTTTCGGCTATCCACGTTACCACAAGGAGCTACCTCGGCCAAGGAAAATCATATAAACTCTTTGTCATAAATACCTTTTCACTGTAAATAGGCGTGTGTGTGTTAGGGACTTTACCCATATCTTCTATATATTTTTTATATTATTTAAAAAAAAGTTTTTGCTAGCTACTCATCAAAAATAAATAAAATTATTACGGCCCATTTTGTGTAAATATTTCATTTTATATAAGGGCCTAAATATGGGGGTCTCTATTTTCTCTAGTTATGTAAATACTTCATTAGGTGTGTGTATTACAAAACCTAAATATATTTTTATTTATTTATTACTATTATTATTATTCTTCATAATACTTTTGGACCATCATTGTACATATGCTTCAACTTTACCATGCATAAGTAAATCCTATGCCCTCACATTTCTACCCACACCATGTAGAAAGCCTACTATTCAAATCACTTTTTCCCTTAGACTATTTCATCTTTTATTCTCTCATCTACCCTAAAATAATGGGGGTCTCTCTTCCTTTTGACTTCCATAGTTTAATATTTTTGTATATATTTTTTACTATTAAATATTTTATATATTTTTATTAAATAATTTTTCATATATCAATTATTTTTGTATATTTTATTCACAATTAGATCTCTTTGTTTATTTTATTTTCCTATCATAATAACCATATTGTCATGATATATTGACTAGTTAAATACTAGCTTGTTCTTTCTTATTATGTAAATCCTTTATAAAATGAAAAAAATCTCCTCCATGCAAGTGTCCACATACACTTGAGTCTCTAAGGTTAGGGTATGATGTATTGGGAGGCTCACTCTTGGAGCTATCAAGAAATTCCACCAATGGGGACCCACACAAAGATTTTAAATATTCAGAAAATACATGGTTCTGCTGAATTTTTGCGCCCGCCTCCACTCCGAATTTGGACTGGTCATCAAAAGACAAAAGTTAGCTCGGGAGCTCAAGAATATGCTCAATCGTTTTGAGAATTTTTAGAGCTAATGGCAGTGAGATATGAATTTTTTATTGGACCCCAGTCTGCCCACTTTTTGGCAAGGTACACCTAGTCTCTTCTCACCTTCCTTACACATTCATCACCTACACACTTACTCATTCCTTTCTCACTCCATCAAACCTGCAAACTTCAGGTCCTCTCTCACCCTCTCCACCTTTCCCTCTCCTTCCATCTCCATTTGCTCTCATATCTACTCTACACCCATACCTCATCTCCATTTCTTTCCCTACTACTACTCCCATATTACTAAATTATTTAATCTCAAAAAATACATAAAAATTCAGCATGAATGTATCATATTAACCTCTCCGAATTTGGGGTTTCCATCTACAAAAACCCCCATGTTCTTCACCTCAATCAACTTTTGTGGCGTCAAATGCAAGAAGGAGATCGGCCGGTTAACTTAAAGATCTACACATGGAAGAATCCAAGCTTCTTCGAGCTTTCAACCACACAAAGGATCTTTCCAAATCTTTACTCCTCTCACTCAACCTCTTAGCCCTTCTCACCCATTTTGTACATTGTATTACTAACCTTTTATAGTGATTACTAACTACTACTAACCACTAACATTTGTAAATAAGCATCCACTCTACTACTTTTGGAGTAGGCATTACTACAAGTTATTTGCTCAAACCTCTACATCACACTCTCCTCTCATCTTCAATAATTCTCTCACCTTGAGCCCACATCCATGTGACTCAAGGGATAAGAAGAGGCTCACTCTCATTTCAAAAATAAAAAATCCATAATCTATGATTTTTCATAATAAGATTGATTAGGCTTAATCCTAATTGGGGCTTCTCAAACCTATAAATAGAGCCCCCTCCATTCCTTGTAAAGGGGGAGATTACACACATTGTACACCACTCCCAACTCTAGTGTGTAAAGAGATAGTGAACTTGTGAGCTCTCTCTATACATCAATACCTTTGATTGCATAGAGAAGCTTGAAGCTTGAAGCTAGTTATGTCATTGTGAGGGCTTGAGTGATGCCATACTCCCTATCATAATTGTATCTTGCCTTTGTGCATAAATAAGATTAGTAGTTTGGGTGCATTTGTGTACAAAATCTTGGACTCCTACATCTCCAAAGTTGATTTAGCAAAGCGATCCGATGTTTGATTTAAGGTAAATTCGATCCTTATATTTTGTGGTGTGATCTTCTGCTTGGCGGCTTGAGGACCTATTTTTGATTCTTTCATTCCATGGTAAGAGGGTTATATGGTGAGAGGGCTCCCATAATCTTAAGACCATGTGTATATCGACAACAAAATCAAGTTTATATTGTCTCTCTAAGCTCTTCTCCAAGTTTGGTGTGCATCTATTTGTGTTATGCTAGTCTCCTCCACACACAATATTATATGTTATGAGTGTTTGTTGAGGGTGTGTGTGTGCCTTTTGATTGATGTTATGGTTAGCTTGTATTGATTTGCTACAAGGAAAGATGTTTGGTATCCTAGTTCACACACATAACTAGGTGGTGCCCCTTTTCTTGTTGGGTGTGTGGTTTTGGGGTTCTTATGTTTGTGTTGCATTGTGCCCCAAGCCCATTGAGCAACACGAGAGCCTTGAGGAGTGCTTAGAGGCCGCTCTTCTTGTTGCCCACCCCGGATTGCCTCAATTTTGGTGCCCCCACTGAGGATGAGCAGTTTTTGAATGGGTATTTAAGGTACATCGATCTCTTTAACACATAACTTTCCTTGTGTGCTTGTTGGGTATCATATTTTAACAAGGAAAGTTGGTACCTTTTGTGTGATCTTTCATGAATAATCCACCTCCTCCTAATCCTCTTGGGATTCAATTCAACCAGTTTCATTGGGTGCACTCCATTAGAGTGAATGTTTGCATTGATAGAAAAATTTCCTACCAACAACGCATGGTTCTTCTTTTTGGTCCAGAAAGACTAAGTGAGATTTTAGCATCACCTAATCCTGTCATACTTCCCATTGTAGATTACACCATTTCCTTTGATGTGCATATTTTCATCTTGTTTTAGCTTATTTTAATGAATCAAGAAGACTTATACCGTAGGCCAATCTCTTATGCTAGGCAAGAAATACACATAGTTGTTGGTAGTAAGTTACAATTTCAGCGTGTCATTCGTCGTATGTTTGGACCTAGGCAAGTAGCAGCCACCCATTAATGCCTCAGTTAATCCATTTATTTTGCCTTTGATTCATTATGACATAAGCTTTGACGTCTACATTTTCATTCTACTTTGAAAAAGGAAAAAAAAAGAAAAAAAAAAGGAGTGAGAGAGAAAGAGAGTGAAGGAAGACCTTTGTGCAATCATATTTGTACTTCTTGTTCTTAAGCATGGATACCACTAGGCAAATGAGTGGCTACCCCTTATTCTTTGGAGAGCCTGGTGAGGATGCCGAGTTGTTCTTATCAAACTTTAGAATGGCACTCCACATAAAGAGAGTGGTAGGAGACCAAGAATGCTTAGACATGTTTGAGTTGGTCCTACGAAGAGATGCTTCCACTTGGTTTCAATCTCTACCTGCACTCGCACGAGTAGATTACAAGGGGGTCATACAACTTTTTAGAGACAATTACTTCAGTCCTTTGAACACACAAAAGCTATGGCAAGAAATAGTTGCTCATAAGCAAAAGGATCTAGAGGACTACTTGAGTTATAAGCAAGAATTCTTACGTCTTTGGACTCCTTGGTTGCGTAGTCTTCCTAACCCTGGAGATGGTGCAAAATTCTTAAAGAAGGAGAGATTTATTGCAGGGATGTACCCATCACTAAAATTGCAAGTAGAGTCAGGAGAGCCCACAACATTTGATGCTGCTGAGGCTAGGGCTACCAAGAAACTCCGAAAGATGAGGTGTATGCTTGGGGGGGGCTTTATCTTTGATGATTCAGAGCCTAGGGAAGAGGTACAGTCTTGCACTCGTAGAGAATCACCTGAGGTCACAGCTGAGGTGATAGAAAAGTTAAATGAGTCTTTAAATAACTTATCTATCCACTTTGCACAAGCTGTGGAACAGAAGGGCCAAGCTAAAAGGGTTGAAGAACGAGAGCAACGACCTAGGCGACTCTTGCAATGTTGGAATTGCGGAGAGTCAGGGCATGGGATGTATAATTGTCCTTGGCCTCGTTGGGGAGCTAGGGAAGCCTAACATGAATTATCCAGTGATGAATGCAGGTGAAGGCACTAGTCAACAACAACCGATGATTTTGCAGAGGCCCAATGCAACAAGACCACCTCCACGAGGAGTGGAAGGAATGCCACCCTTGCCGGACCCAAACGTACATGTGGTAGAGGTAACAAAGGCCAAGGAGGTAGACATTGAAGCAAATGGTGTCAAACAAGGGCGTGGAAAAAAAAAGGAAAAGGAGGGTGTGGCATCACAAAGTGACCATGGATGAGGAAAGAAAGTGAAGGAAAACAAGGAAGTCAAGAGGAGACGACGTCGTATAAACCTCCAAGATTTCCCCCTTGGACATGGTATGGCTCCATACAACCTTTTGGAAGACATGAGAGGTAAGGGTCCTGATATCTCGTGGCCTCAATTTCTAGCCTTATGTCCACAAGTTAGGAGGGAATTAACAAAGGTCGTGAGCACTAGGAGAAAAACAAAAGAGAATGTGTTTGTTGTAAAAATTTCACAAGCCGAGATGGATGAGGACATTACACCTATATTAGATTGCTACATCAAAGGAAGGCTAGTTAAGAAGGGTCTAGTAGATGGGGGTGCACAAATTTGCATCATGACAGAGGACCTTATGCAAAGACTAGGCGTGCATATTCATGAAACACCTGAAATTAAGGTGAAAATGGCAAACAATAGCAAAGCAAAGTGTCTTGGGATTTGTAAGAATGTTTCTGTGGAAGTTTTTGGCATTAAGAAGGTTGTTGATTTTTATGTTATGTCTACCAAGGGAAGTGGTTATCCATTTATCCTAGGTAGACCATGGCTAATGAGAATGCGAGCTTTACAGGATTGGGAAAATGGAAAGTTAATTTGCAGGAATGAAAATCGTAAGAAGATTATCTTTGACATGAAGGAGCAACGACAAGAGGAGATAAATGAAGAATCTTTTCAAGGCGAAACAGAGGAGGATTGGACCGATGACGCCTCAGAGGAAGAAAGCAGCAGTAGCACTATGGACGAGGAGTCTTCCATTGAAGTCATGGGGGTAAGATTCAGAGCAAAAGACAAAGAGACACCCTGTCAAGGTTTGGAGGAGGTAGGCTCTCAAGAAGACCAAATTGTGCATGATGAAGAAATGTTTGATGCTATGCTCTCAAAAACGCTTACATCGGAGGAAGGAGAGGAGTTTAAATGTGTACTAAGGAAATTTCCTAGGTTTTTTGCTAAAGATTACACAGACGTGCATGGCGTAGAGGCCATTCAACACAAGATCGAGCTAAAGCCAGAAGCCAAACCTAAGGCACAAAAGCTACGAAGACTAGGAGTCATCAAGGAGCAAGCACTACTCAAAGAGGTGAGGAAGCTTCTAGCAGCGGGGTTCATATATCCTGTAGAAAATTCAGAGTGGGTCTCTCCCGTCGTGGTCACTCCCAAGAAGAACGGCAAATGGAGGGTGTGTGTGGACTATCGTCCACTCAACGAGGCGACAAAAAGGGACCACTTTCCTCTCCCATTTCAAGATGAGATCCTAAATGAGGTAGCAGGTCATGAGAAGTATACAATATGTGATGGCTACTTGGGTTACTTTCAAATTGGGATTGCATTGGAGGATCAATTGAAAACGACCTTCATCACTCCTTAGCAGGTCATGAGAAGTATATAATATGTGATGGCTACTCGGGTTACTTTCAAATTGGGATTGCATTGGAGGATCAATTGAAAACGACCTTCATCACTCCTTGGTGTTGTTATGCTTTCAGAGTCATGCTATTTGGTTTAACCAATGCTCCAGCGACATTTCAACGTTTCATGAACATGGTGTTTCAAGCATTCTTTGGGAAATCCATTAGAGTGTTCATAGATGATTTTTGCATCTATAGCTCTAAGTCATTGCATGTGCAGAGGGTGGAAGAAGGCTTGAAGAAACTCTACGACATGGGGGGCCAACTCAATCCCGATAAATGTCATATTGGTGAGGATGAAGTAATCTTGCTTGGTCATAAGGTTTCTTCCAAAGGCATTGAGGTGGATCCTACAAAGGCAAAGGCTCTTATCGACCTACCATCTCCAAAGAGTCTCAAGGAGGCCATCTCATTCATTCAAAAGGTGAAAATGTCACGCTTCATTCACTTAGCCTCAGAGTTACTTCACCCCTTGCAAAAATTGACTCAATAAGTAGAGTTTGCATGGTCTAATGAGCTTGAGGAGTACTTTTGTAACATTAAAGTCATTTTGTCAGAGCTACCAACACTCATGCCTCCTTGTTGGGAGTTCACTTTCTTTGTTAGCTCTAGTGCTGGAAAGGAAACAGTGGGTGCAGTTTTGTTACAGCAAGATCCCCATAGTACTAGGATGCGGCCCATCTACTTTGTTAGTAGGATCATGAATGTCTTGGAGAAACGCTACACGGAAGCGGAACTCATGATGCTTGCTCTCATCTTTGCAGTGAGAAAATTTAGATCCTACTTGTTACCAAAACCTTTTGTAATTCTCACTACAGAAAGATTGTTTCCTTGGGTGTCTTCTCAAATGAGTGCTAGAATCACAAAGTGGGTTATGGAATTGCAAGAATTCCAATACTCTTTCAAGGTAGAAGATAGTGTGCGTGCACAATTGGCAGGGATTCTCACTTATAGAGTGCATGAAAAGGAGATTAAGGTGCCTGAAGTAAAGACCCTACCATTGCCACCACCCAAAACTATACCTAATGCATTCACCTTGTTCTTTGATGGAGCTTTTAGAAAAGCCACAGGTAAAGCAGGGGGAGGGCTGGTGCTGCTCAACCCAAATGGAGAGGTGGTTATGAAGGAGAAGGTAAACTTGCCAAGTTCTACTAGCAACAATGAAGCAGAGTACGACATACTACTTCATGGTTTGAAGGTGTGCATCAATCAAGGGATACAACGTCTCCTGGTAAAAGGGGATGCACTTCTTATTGTAAGGCAAATTTTAGGCATTTGGGCATGCAAGAATGAAAGATTAAGGCAAAAGGTTCATGCTATCCGTAGGCTGTTTAATCAATTTGAGGAGGTGCAATTGTATCATATTCCTAGGAAACAAAATGAGGATGCTGATCAACTTGCACAACAAGCTGTTGCATGTGTTAAGAAGGAAATGCAAGCAGTAGCCTTGGTTGCAGCGGCTATTAAGCAACCACGGTACCAAGAAATGGAGGCACTAGCTCCCATAGTGAGCTACATCTTGGAAGGTGAATTCCCACAAGACTTCACAAAGGCACAAAAAAGGAGGCTCATGAAGAGGGCAAGTTCTTTCTTGTTCTTAGAAGGTGCCCTCTACCAAAAAGGAAAAGATCAAGTGTGCAGAAGAGTACCAACAACCAAGGAGATTCCAGCCATTTTAGAGGGTTTGCATGAAGAAGCATGTGGTGGCCATTTTGCTCAAGAACTAAATGTGAAAAAGATTTTGCTTGCTGGGTATGTTTGGACAAGCTTACATGTGGATGTCTAACATTTGTGTAGGAGCTGTCATAACTGCCAAGTCAATGGTAATAAGAGGTTGCTACATGGTCCACGCCAATTAGTCATTGCAAGTGGTCCATTTGAAAAATGGGGCATTGATGCTATGGGTCCACTACCTAGAACTAAAAATGGAAAATTGTACATCTTAGTGGCCATAGACTACATGACTAGGTGGGTGGAGGCTCAAAGTGTGGCAAGGGTGAATAGAAAGACTGTAAGCAAATTTGTTTACACTCATATATGTTGCAGATTTGGCACCCCCTTGGAGATTGTTTCTGACAATGCTCCAGGTTTTAGAAAAGGTTTGCTCACCAAAGTTTGTGAAGAGCTTCATATTTCACATCATCATAGCACACCCTACTATCCCCAATCAAATGGGTTAGTAGAGAAGGCTAATGGTGTCATTGCAGGAATCATAAGGAAGATGGTGGAGAACAAGACGAAGCTCTGGGATGAGTTCCTTGATGGAGCACTATGGGCATACCGGACTACCTACTGAGAAGTAACAAGGTTTACGACCTTTCACTTGGTTTATGGTCAAGAAGCATTGCAGCCTATTGAGCTCAACATTCCAACAATGCGGCTACATGGAAAAGGTGGACTAGGAGATCAAGATGCATGGGTAGATCAACTTCTCACTTTAGTTGAGCTAGAGTGGAAAAGAGAAGCTGCATACGAGTGTTATAGAAGGAAAGCCATGCAAGCAGCAGAGAAGTTCAATGCAACTTTGAAAGACAAGGGCATCAAAGAAGGAGATCTTGTGCTAAGGTATGACAATCGACTTGATAATCGGTTTGATGCCAAGTTTGAAACTAGATGGCAGGGACCATAAATTGTCAAGAAGGTTTTCAACTCTAGCTATTATCAGCTCATGGATTTAGATGGCAAAGAACATTCTAAGAAGGTTAATGGCTACAGACTCAAGCCATACTTGAGTCGCATTCTACCGACAGACTTACAGAAGCAACCACAAAAAGGAGATAAAAGGGCATGTAAGTTATGTGGTTTGAGTAATGGATGTGGTGCAAAACACAAGGAACAGAAGAAAGATGGACAAGAGAATCACATTACACCACTTGCTTTAGAAGGCCTACATTATGATGGTACATGAATATACCATCATCTAGGGGGAGGGCTAAATGATAGCCGTTTTTTCGGCTATCCACATTACCACACAAGGAGCTACCTCGGCCAAGGAAAATCATATAAACTCTTTGTTATAAATACCTTTTCACTGTAAATAGGCGTGTGTGCGTTAGGGACTTTACCCATATCTTCTATATATTTTTTATATTATTTAAAAAAAA
>NC_141050.1:30242493-30419993 GCF_041138505.1 Cibotium barometz
CCCAAATCTGCAAGTAGCTTTCTTAACCAAGCTACCTCACATGCTGCCATAGCAGCTCCTCTGTACTCGGCCTCTGTACTCGATAGAGCAACCGTAGGCTGCTTCTTGCTGCTCCAAGTCATAGCAGCACTCCCCAAAGAAAACATGAATCCACTGGTAGATCTTCTATCTAAGATACTACCAGCCCAATCAGCATCTGTGTACCCATGTACACATATCTCTGTCCCAGTCTCATAGAATAGTCCACAATGCAAAGTAGACCTCACATACCTCAGTATGCGTCTCACTGCATCCAAATGCGGTTTCCGTGGAACCTGCATAAACTGACTCACCAACCCAACAGCATAGCTCAAATCTGGTCTGGTGATCGTCATGTAGATCAAACTTCCTACTATGCGTCTATACATAGTAGGATCCTCCAAGATCTCTCCTGAATCTGCACTCAACTTGCCATTCTGATCCAATGGCACAGAAATAGGCTTACAGCCTGTCATACCATACTTGGACAACATGTCCAAGCCATACTGTCTCTGCAGTAATCCAATACCATGTGGTGACCTAATCACCTCAATGCCTAAGAAATATCTGAGCTCCCCCAGATCCTTCATCTCAAACTTCTGTCTTAGCAAGATCTTTACATCAAAGATCTCTGCATCATGGTCCCCCGTAATGATCAAGTCATCTACATAGATGACAACAAGCACAACTCCTCTATCACCATGTCTCACATACAATGAGAAATCTGCATTGGCTACATGAAAGCCAATAGTGACAAGATATTCAGAAATCTTGTCAGACCATGCTCTTGGTGCTTGCTTTAAGCCATACAAGGCTTTCTTCAACCTGCAAACATGCTCGGGGTGACCCACATCCTCATATCCTGGTGGCTGCAACATATACACCTCTTCTTGCAAATCCCCATGCAAGAATGCATTCTTTACATCCATCTGATGTAAAGACCATTGCTTTGACGTAGCCACTGCTATCACAACTCTCACCGTTGCCATCTTGGCAACTGGGCTGAAAGTTTCCTCATAATCAATCCCATATGTCTGCGCATATCCTTTGGCTACCAATCTAGCCTTGTACCTGTTTATGCTTCCATCACTGTTATGTTTAACTTTGTACACCCACTTGCATCCCCAATGGCTTTCTTGCCTTCTGGCAATTGTACTAAATCCCAAGTTTCATTTCCATATAGTGCATCCATCTCCTCATCCATAGCTTTCTCCCAACACACATTTCCAATAGCCTCATCAATGCATGTGGGCTCTACAACCTGCACAACCTTTGCCATATACGCATAGTGATGTGCCACATAACCATCATATGTAAATCTCTGCACAGGGTTCTTCACCCTCCCTGATCTTCGCAGCTTTTCATTCATGGCTTCCATAGCCTTCTTTACACCAGGTGTTCTCATAGCTGGGATCCCAAGCTCCTCATCAAGACTCATATCTGAGCCACTAGACTCTCCATCAACATGAGAATGCCCTACAGAAATGTCAGGCATACCAAGGGGCTCAACCACTTTCTCTTTTCCTTTACGTGATGTACTAATCACATTTGCAGGGCTGGTATTATGACGCAGCCTGCCACTCCATGGTCTATCAATAGACCCACTAGATGAGGACTCTCCTGGTCCACTCAAAGACTGTGATTGCTGACCTGCATTCTGTGCAACCACACTTCCACTCACATCAGCCCCAATAGCTTCTTTTTCAGCAGCATACCAGCTGCTCATCTCATCAAACACAACATCCCTGCTTACCCTCAACTCACGTGTAGCAGGGTTATAACACCTGTATCCCTTTTGCTCAAGGGAATATCCAATAAACACACATTTTTCAGCTTTCGGATCCAGCTTAGTTCTCAACTCATCTGGCACATGCACATATGCAATGCATCCAAAAACTTTCAGATGAGACAAATCTGGTTTTCTGCCAGTAAACCTCTCCTCTGGAGTTACATCATGTATGGCTGCAGTTGGAGTCCTGTTCATGATGTATATTGCTGTAGAAACAGCCTCAGCCCAATAGCTATGCGGCATATTCTTCTCTTCCATCAATGCTCGCGCAATCTCAGCAATGTGCCTATTTTTCCGCTCAGCAACTCCATTTTGCTGCGGAGTGTATCTGCATGTAAACTGTCTCCGAATACCATTCTTCTTCAAAAATTCAGAGAACTCATTGGAGAAGTATTCTCCCCCTCCATCCGACCTTAGGCACTTGACATATTTCCCTGTTTGCTTTTCAACCAAAACTCTGAAATTCTGAAAGTGAGTGAACACCTCACTCTTCTCTTTCATGAAATATACCCACACTTTCCTTGTGTGGTCATCAATGAAAGTCACATAATACCTGCAGCCTCCCATAGATATGGTCTTTGTAGGACCCCATACATTTGAATGCACAAGATCTAGTGCATTTCTGCTCACATATCTATTACGTGGAAACACATGCTTTGTTTGCTTCCCAAATTGGCATGCTTCACAGATTTTATGCATACCTTCCACTTTAAATTTTGGCAGCCCTGTCACAATTCCTTTTGTCTGCATAGACTTCAATCTCTGCACATTCACATGTCCAATTCTTTTATGCCATATGTCTGTGTCTGCAACAATTCCTGAACCATTTTCAAACATCGCAGCACTCATTTCAGGCATGTCTACATCCAACGTAAACATTCAGCCCACTCTGTTGCCTTTTGCAACCAACCTGCACTTGTCTTTAAAATCTTCAACATAACACCCATCAGGGTTAAACCGAACCTGCAACCCCTGCTCAATCATTTGGCCAACTGAAACCAGATTCTTTGTTATGTTCGGTACATGAAGTACATCTGCAAGGTACTTCACTTTGCCTTCCTGCATAGACAATGGCACATCTCCAACGTGGGCAATTGGATGAGCAGTGTCATCCCCTGTTTCCACAAAACCTGGTCTTTCCGGTTTTTCATCTCCTTGAACCACTCCCCATGACTCGTCATGTGGTTCGAAGCGCCTGAATCCACATACCATACATTATCTTTTTGTGCTACATCAACATTTTCAGACATGGCATTCACGACATGCTGCATAACAAACAACCTTTCATTATCCTCATTATTTCTGCTTGAGGATGCATAGTTGTTTTGTTGCACTTTCCCATTTTGCATGTCAGCCTGCTTCTTATAACATTCTGACTGCACATGTCCAGGCTTACCACAATAATAGCATTCACGTGCATCATTATATTGCCTTTGCCAATTTCCACGGCCTCTTTGACTCCCCCTGCCTCTGAATTTGCCTCTTCCACCTGCGTGTTGTTGTTGTTGTTGATTCTGGGACTGTTGTTGTTGTTGCTGCTGCTGGCCATAATTCTGATTACCTGTTCGGCCACCTCCTTGACCGCGTCCACGGCCTCCTCTACCACGTCCTCTTCCTGAACTTGTGTAGAAAGCCTGTTGCTCTGAGCTGTTTTTGCTTTGTGAAGACTGTTGGTCTTCACCCAAGCTCTTCTCTTCGATAATCAGCATAGACACCAAATCTGTAAAGTTGGGAATGTTTTCCTGAGTCTGAATAGACGTCTTGAACGCCTTGTATTGTGGCCCGAGACCACGTAGACAGACTTCCACCTTGTCATCATCATCTACTGACACACCAATAGATGCAAGGGATTCCACAATACCCTTTATCTTCAATGCATAGTCATTCACAGACATGCTCTTTTTCTCCACAGTATGAAGTTCATTCTTCAACTGTATCTTACGTGCCTTGGTATTTGTTTCATACAGCTTTACCAAGGTGTCCCACGCCTCCTTGGGGGACTTGGCATCCTGAATGTGCCCAATCATGGTGTCCTGTATACTAATGGAAAGCCAATACATAACCTTCCTGGCTCCTTGGTTCCAGTCTTTAAACTCTTTCACATCTGCAGCAGTCGGATTTATATCCGGTATCTCCGGTGCCTCTTCATGCTCGCCTTCTATGTAGTCCCAATAGCCTTTTCCCATCAGGAAATTCGTCAACCTGAACCTCCAAGCATGGAAGTTATTCTTATCCAGCTTCTCAGCCACAATCTGTGTTATGCCATCATTAGACATCTTGCCAAACACACAATTTTACCAGAAACTGAACTCTGGTTTTTCTTGCACAAATGCTGTATTTTCTGCAGCGGTACTGTTGTACTCTCAAATATCACAACCAGTGACTTCAATGTGCATACATACACCCAATGGCAACTGCAGACCTCTTGCAGCACCCACAGTGTCTGCACAGTCAATCTGTCTTCCTGCAGTTCTTAAAACAGAGTTCTGCAGAGAATCGATGACTTACCCGCAGTGCTCGAAATTGCCTGCTTTCTGAAAAACGGAGGTCCAGACGCGCCCGAAACGCGTTTTCGGCCCGGAAAATTCAGTCCGTAGGACTCAGTCCATAGGACTGCATAGTTGCCCTATAGCTTTACTCCCGCGAAGAAAGCTCCTCAATCAGAGATCGTTGCCGGTGCCTCCCGTAGAGCTCCCGACAAGGGTGTAGTCACCAACACAAATAGGGAAGAGTAGTTGAAGCTCTTACCCTCGTACCGCTTCCTGTGGTTCTCTTGCTTGCAGCTCAGCCCTTAGCACGAACCAGGCTCTGATACCATGAAAAGATGCAGGGGGGAAGAGAGCTTGAGCTCTTGCAAGCACACACACACACTCACAAAACCCTAATAGAGAACACACAAGGTGAGAGGCTGAAAATCTTCTTCTTCTCTACTCAACACTCAACACACCATATACAAAGATAAGAGTACACAATAATATGAAAGGTACTCAACCAATACATACACGGGTTCTCTATAGTGTGAACCCGACTAAATGAGCTGGTGCTATAACTATGGCAGTCTCTAGAATGGCTGTCACACAGCCTGTCATCCCACTGGCCGCATATCACCCAAGATCTCACCAACCATGCCAGTGGTGTAAGTGTGGGGCCTATCCCCCAGGCGGGTCATCAGTGTCCACCGCCTCACTAGAGCTCGATATCTCAACATCTATGCATTCCACAACTTTTGGCACTCTCTTAACTTTGATGATTGTTGCTTAGAAACATATCCTCAACAAGACCCATGTGGCTAAGCACATCTAGAAGTGACTTGCTTTTTCTCATCTCAATTTTAAGATCATGGTGTAGCTTGGCAAAGAGCACGTGACGAGAGATCACATGTTCGTGGTGGAAAGAGACAAGTTGTTAATTAGAGGTGGTGTCCTTCTCTTCATGATGGACACATCACCCTTGTGTGAGCTATAAGCTACAAAATCATTAGATGATTCCAATAACCCCAAAAAGCAAGACTAAAAAGGTAATCATATCCACTTGTTTACAATAATAATATTGTATTATTATTTATACTCACACAACGGAACCTACGCTAATTAAATACCCATAATTATTCCTAAGGTCCAAGCATATGATATCCCCCCCAAAGCATATTTTATCCATCGCCTAAGCTCAATGTTCCTCTCATCCCCCCTTATACACCATCGTCCACGTTCATCTGGTACGATGACAATTAGGGTATTAAAAGCCCGTGGTTTGGGGTAAGCATGAATTTGATATGGTTTTATGCTTACATGTGCACATACGTGGGTGGACGCGTATGTGTGTGTGTGTGTGTGTGAGAGAGAGAGAGAGAGAGAGAGAGAGAGAGAGAGAGAGAAGAAGAAGAAGAAGAAGAAGAAGAAGAAGAAGAAGAACACTATTTTAATGTCGTAGGAACAATCCCAAGAGACCAAACAAGATATATCCGACAGGAGTGAGATTCGAACACAAGACGTGTTGAATAACAACTCCATGAGCTAATCGCGAGAGAGAGAGAGAGAGAGAGAGAGAGAGAGAGAGAGAGAGAGAGAGAGAGAGAGAGAGAGAGAGAGAGAGAGAGAGAGATTGCATGTGAATGCCATGTATTCTGATGTGTTTTGTGGCATGTGAACAGATGTGGTAAGTGTACTCAAAACTCTTGTATTCGTTTATTAAAATGCTTTGTAACGTTTATAACCTTTGTAGGTTCACACTCATTAAAAATTGAGTGGACAATTTATTAAAGTGCTTGTGGGGCCCAACTTGGTGGGCACCCCCGAAGGTATTAGGGTTAGCATAGGATGAGCCTAAGCTAAGGTGGATATAAGATGTCCATGGTGTGTGAGAGAGACAAAGAGAGAGAACATAGTCAGAGCGAGAGTGTTTGCACGACAAATTGATGGTTTTTGATAGATATTGTAGACACATTGATGGTTTTTGATAGATATTGTAAGTGATCAGTGCATGATTGCCTCTATGTGAAACTATGACATAATTTGTGTGGCTTTAGCTAGTTTATCCTCCTCAGCCGTCTCTTGCACCATCCTGTAGGCAATCCACTAATGAAGGAGGTCTCACTTTGCTAACAATGAATCTCTTGGAGCTAACAATATACGAATTTCACTTAACCACCACCACAATAAGTTGATGTGAAGGTAGTATATATACATACATACAGGGATTCTCTGAGCACTGGTCCAACACTCACGTTCATGAATGGAGCTTGGCCATGGCAGCATTGGAGCGGGCTTTCTCCGTTGCTTGCATCCCGATGTTTAGCCATGGCAGAGTTGGTGTTCATCTAAGGCCTCACACCAGACCCCTCCTTGCTGTCTCTCACTTTCCCAGCAGCGGGAAGCTAAGGTTTTTTAATCACGGCACACAGCAGCAGCAACAACTACTGGCAGTTCTCAGATGTTCTCAGAGAGAGCTACAGAGTAATGCATGCGCAGAGCATGCTTACAAGATACCCAAGGCTGGAAACGTTAAGAAAAACACACAAACTGACAAAGGATCACAAGATGCTGATGATGATAGGTTTATGCGAGAGGCTCTGCGAGAAGCAGAGAAGGCCGCTTCGACAGGAGAAGTCCCAGTGGGTGCTATTTTGGTATCTCAGGGCAAAATTATTGCCAGAGCTCACAATTGGTATTTAGCCCTTTTCACAAACTCGTTGTAAATTCTATGTATTTATCATACCTTCTTACATGCATACAGACAGCCACACACGTGCATCCATATACAGACAGGCGTATGTGCTCATATATACACATGTGCATATGTATACACACATGTAATTGGATGTGCATGTCCACCCGCACATGTATGCATGTGTGCTTATGCATGCATATACGAGCGTGCATGTGCCACCCACACGTATTAAGATTACGTGAAAGCAAGCCATGGAAGCAGATTTCACCCTCTTGCATGTCTCCTAGGCATCACATCTTCAAGATGTACATGCATCGTTATCTTGTTATATAACTCAAGGGAGTTCAAGTGTCAAATAACCCATTTTAACATATTATGTGTATGAGTGCATAAGAATGGATAAGTGCCATGCATCTCTATCTCCAAGGCATAGAGGCATTCTATCGACTATGAAGGCTATACAATTTGCAACATTGTGGAAGTGCCAAGTGTGTCCAACTCTGCCCGTTGGTTGCTATCTGATTTCTGGCTCTGTCCTGCATACTCGTAGGTGTGTCACAAAGAGTCTCAAGAAGTGACCTCTGCAGACCTCATCTCTGATGGTGATACCTATGTCTGATGTATGTGTAGTCCGAGTAGATCTCACTAGATGATCTGGTTGATCTCATGTCGTGAGAGGTCGAGGTGGGGGGGAATCTAGGCTTTATAGAAATGGGGGAAATGATTCGTCTCTATGCCATGTGCATGAAACCACTCAACTAACTCCGAATACCATGCATGTGTTGGTAATGTTGGTGGTGGCCCTGTGGGACGAGGAGGAGGGTAATCCAACTCGTCTCACCTGTTCTCTCTCCCTCTCGCGATATAAGTGCATAGAGGAATCTTCATGCAAAAATTTGTGGCACTTTGCACATGGGGATCTTCATGCAAATTCAGCCGTGTTGGATTTGTTGAAGTGTTATGTGGCAGATCAAAAGACTGCATGGGAGAAGTATCTTCCACTTGTTGAGTTTGCCTACAACAATACGATTCATGCCTCCACGGGAAAGGCCCCGTTTGAGATCATGTATGGCAGAGTGGTATTGCCACCCATCCTTCGTACAAAAAAGGATGAGATTTTTGCAGCTGATGAGTATGTTCGTGACTTGGATGTAGCCTTTGCTCAGGTACGAACAGCCATTGCAAGGTCACAAGATAAGCATAAAATGGCTGCTGACAAGCATAGAAGGGACATGCAAGTCAAAGAAGGTGATTGGGTTTTGCTGAAATTTGAGAAGGCTAGGCTTCGGAAGTGGCCAGGACGAGAAGGCTCATATCCTAAGCTTTCTCCTCGCTATTATGGACCCTTCAAGGTGATTCAAAAGATCAATGAAGTGTCTTACAGGCTTGCTTTACCTAGTCATTGGAAGGTGATTGGGTTTTGCTGAAATTTGAGAAGGCTAGGCTTCGGAAGTGGCCAGGACGAGAAGGCTCATATCCTAAGCTTTCTCCTCGCTATTATGGACCCTTCAAGGTGATTCAAAAGATCAATGAAGTGTCTTACAGGCTTGCTTTACCTAGTCATTGGAAGATTCACAATGCATTTCATGTGAGTCTTTTCTGGAAATATGTCGGGCCAGATCCTGACGAGCCTTCCACAAAAGATCCGCGAGAGATTGATGAGCTTGAGGAGATCCTCCAGCCAGAACAGATTGTCTTTCACAAGGAGAGAAAGCTACGTGCAGGAAAGCTTTTCAGGAGATACCTTGTGAAGTTCAAGAATTATTTGCCCATTGATGCAAAGTGGGTAAATGAGGATTATTTTGTTGACTATCCACAGCTGTTGTAGGCATATCTTGAGGCTTTTCAGTTGAGGACAACTCTTTAGAAGACCGGGGGGATGTCACCAATTGGCCGACCATTCTCGTTCACTTGAGGCCAAGCCGGTGTCTCATGTGAAGGGGCCAGTATTTTTGCATAACATAGACGGGAGCTAGACTGGTGCCACCCGTGTATGACCTGGACTGTGTTCTATCCATGGGATTGTCACGCCATGGAAGGACCAGTATTTGTGCCGTGTCTTGCCTATGGGACTGTCACTCTATAGGGAGGCTCGTGCCTGGATTTGTGTCTTTATGCAAAAATTTCAGTTCTTGCTCTTGTGCCTGCAAAAGCTTTCTCATATGCTCCAATTCAGCCCTCATTGCATCAGGCTCTTTTTCTTGCATGACTGTCTTTCCTCGAGACAATTGTCCCCTTGAATCACTATCATTTACCCTCTCAAGGGGCTTGTGCCTTCCCTGTAAAGCATCAAAACCCCGCGAGGCACTAGATGGGCCCCTCGAATTAGGCACTTCCAAAGGGTTGCCTTGGCTGTCCATTGTGTTAAGTGTGCTAGAAGCGGGGTGTCCAATACACAGGTTCGTTTCCCCACTAAGAAGAGGGAAATAACCGTGCTCTGATACCAATGAAACCGATCCCGTCAAGTGGGAATAGACTCCGTTGGACACCCACACGCGTAATAGCACAACTTAAATATTACAATTTGAATGGACAACTTAATAACAACTGAAAACTGAAATGAAATGAAATGTTGATCAATGGACACCAGCATTGGGGTTGGAACGGGCCGACTCCCCCCTCAATATATGATATATTATTGGGAGTATTTAAAAGATACAATGCTTCATGGGTTCAATGAACCAAATGATGTCCATGTACAACTGAGATGAATACAGTTACCAAACAAGAGACTCGAAGTAGACATTCGAAGGAGAGCAATCCACTTGAGTAGTCTAGTCTCTACGGTCCTGTGCCTTCACTGGAATCTGCAGAGGGCGCCCCACTGGTGTTCCAGGACCACGCACAAACAGGCGCTCCCGTACTAACGCGTGGCTCTCCTGATCTCGGCACCCATGAACCGTGGTTCTCCAGAAGCTTGGACTACCGGGCACCGAATGGGTGTTAGCAGCAGAGAGTATCCCTTATCAGATTTACATCACAGTCCTTTGCTTAAATCTCAATCCACTTACCTGTAGCTCGCTAGTGGAAGACAAATACTCGAGGCGCCTAAGTGTAGCTGCTAGAGATGGACACCAAGGCGCAACAGCCTACCGGCAAGAGGGAAGAGTGCCAGCCGCCTGGAGATCTGAGCGCAGCCGTCAGCAAGGGAGGGGTGTCCGGCGCAGCCTCTTGTGGAGTGGGCGCAGGTGCCTGCTGTCTGGCGCAGGCGCCTGCAGAGTGGGCGCAGCCGCCTGCTGAGTGGAGAGGAGGCCTGGGCGCAGCCCGCAGCCCACCAGCGTGCAGCAACCTGAGGGCAAGCGGAGAAGAGAACTGTGCGCAGCCCAGCAGTACAGTCGTGCAGCGTTGGAGAGGACAAGCGGAGAGATGATGCTGATTCGCCTGTGCGCAGCTGAATATAAGCAAGAGGAGGTTCACTCCTAAGCGATGGAAGGGGGTGCATGATAAACAGCTGGCCGGCCCACCACAGTTGTATGGAGGCGGCCAGTTCCAAAGTCTCAAGGTGAGGGGTGGGTAGGTGGCCATGCACCCACCCCCACACATAAGATTTAGTGAGGGGTTTCCCTCCCCACCTTGACCCATACGTGGGTGCCCACCCTACCAAGGACATCATGAAATATTTGGGAGGGTGCCCACTCTTTAATGAATGTGAACCTGCAACCTTATAAAAACAAAGGTTAAAAAGAATGCTATAAAATAAACAAGTGCAATACACTTACCACCTGTTCACATGCAACAAAACTCGTCAGAAGATAGAGCAAACTTCACGACTAACTGGCAGGCGTCCCCGCTCAGTAAGTGGCACGTCAAACAGGCAAACACAAAAATACAAGTCATGCGAAAACAGTTCCAAACATGCAAAACATGAACGCATGTGCAAACAGTATCATGGACATATCTCCCGTTCATGGAACAAGTATTAAACATTCGTTGGGCACAGTAATGGCACGACAGAAAGCATAAATCTCGGTCTTCCTATGGAGTGACAATCCCATAGGTAAGACACAAATCCAGGCACGAACCTCCCTATGGAGTGACAATCCCATAGGCAAGACACGGCACAAATACTGGTCCTTCCATGGCGTGACAATCCCATGGATAGAACACAGTCCAGGTTATACACGGGTGGCACCAGTCTGGCTTCCTTCCATACGACACCATCCTGCTAACACACGGGTGGCACCATTCTGGCTCCTGTCCATGTTATGCAAAAATACTGGCCCCTTCACATGAGACACCGGCCTAGCCTCAAGTGAACGAGACACAAATCTGGAGATGGACCAAATGGTCGGCCAATTGGTGACACCTGGTCCCTAGAAGCTGCACCATATATAGTTGCTGGTCGTACTAAAGTGCCAAAGAGCCAACAGTTAGTAGATGGCTCCTGGAAATGTGCCTGGAAACACTGTCTCTACCAGACATGCTACCCTTGCTCCTCGTTCAATGGCAAGTATGGTCATGCAAGATTGGGGCTTGTAAAAGTGACTCCAAGGTATACATACGTCTACACAATCTCCACTGGGGCCTCTTTGTATAAGAAAGATAATTGTGAGGTGGCCACATAAGATGTTTTAAAGACCATAACCTTGGTTTTGCCCAAATTAATTGTAATGTTTCTCTCCCTACAAAATCTATCCAATGCATCCAAGTGTTTCTACAAACTCTTAGCTGAATCTGAGATCAAGCCTACCTCTGAAATATTGCAATCTCATCAATATAGAATGTATAGTGTAGGTAAGAGTGGGCAGCCTTGATTAACCCCAATAATGCTACAGATATCTTCCAAGAGTCCATTGGGTGCACGTTCTCGGCCAAGTATTGCCTCATGTAGTGCCATCACACCCCATATCATCTCACAGAACTAGAGCTTTAAGTGTCCCATCAAACGGGGTTGTGGGATAGAGTGCATGGAGAAATCTACAAAGTAGCAATAAACACGTCTCTTCCGTGACCTCGCCTCCTTGCAAAAATCTACAAAGCAGCAATAAACACGTCTCTTTCACAACCTCGCCTCTTTGCCAAAATCTACAAAGCAGCAATATGCATACTTGTTCTATGATAGCTGGTAAAGTAAAGATATGGCCCAGCGTGGAGGAGTTTCTCTCCTGAAGCCTGCTTGGCTTGATGCTCTGTTTCCCATCCTCTCTGCCATAGAGCTCATCATGTCCTCTAGTACTCCTCCATAGATCTTGGCCATTGTGTTTAGTTAGTTGGGTTCATGGGGTCATAGTTTCCAGAAATGGCGTTTCTGGACCACCGAAACGTGGTTCCACGTTTCGGAAACGTTTCCAGAAACGGAAACGGCGTTTCCAAGATTTTTTTTTTCCAGGGTTTAGAAACCCGCATGCTCTCTTTCGCCGGCATTTTGCGCCTTCTTTCCGCCGCTTTCCGCCGCCTGTTTGGAGCTGCTCTACCCATCTACCTTGCCCTCTACTCCTCTACCTCCACATCAGCCCTCTACCACGCCCTCTACCTCTCTACTTGGGGCCTCCACCTTTGCCATCTAAGCTCTACCAAGCAAGGAGGAGTCACACCTTGCTCGCAGCCTGCAGGATTAGAAAAACAGCCTTTGTAATGTTTTTATTAATTATATATGTATGTATTAAACCCTAAAACCGAAACTCCGTTTCCCCGTTTCTTCCCGAAGGCCGAAACTCCGAAACTCCGTTTCCCGCCGTGCTCCGCACCCTTGTTTCCGAAACTCGTGGAAACTATGCATGGGGTCTCCTGCTTTGTGAATGGGAACGATGGTGTTGGTGGTCCAAGAGGGGGGGGAGTCTTTACGAAGTGCTCCGTTCAAAAGATTTGCAAGAATGGGAGCTAATACGTGGTGCCTGTGGGCAAACTGTTTTGCACATAGATTCTCATGATCTTTTGCGCTCCCATTATGCAGCGTTTTAAGAGTCCTAGTGACATTAAGAGAATCGAAGAGGTAACATGATGTAGGCCAAGGGATATGTGACATTGGTGGTATAGATTGGTATGGCACATCATGCATAGGCTTCCGAGAGGCTAGGGTTTCTGATAGGTGTAGGGGTTCTTTTTTACTTAAGAATGAGCCAAGCTTCAGAGTTATCCTTGCTGAAAAAGTACTGGTATAACTCTTGTTCTCGTCTGGCGAGAAATGCATGCTTCTTTTGACGAGTGAGTCTACAGAAGATGGGTTGCATCCACAGTGAGAGAAAAAAGAAAGATATATTAAATGTCTACTAAAGACCCAATGGGCCTATGAGACCAAAGTGATACAATAATGTCCATGGCATATCTCATCATGGAACGGAAAATAAAATAGAAACAAAACAAAACTCTCTCACTGGAGTGATACAAAACTGTCCATGGAAATCTCATCATGGAATACCAGAAATATGCAACATGAGAGTAGCATCAGCCCCCATTAGATGGTATGTCACGAGCACCCTGCACTGGGGTACACAGTGACACATTGGCATCATCATCAATGCAACATTTGCACAGAAGTAATACCTTTTTCTAGGAATATTTGTCGTACACTGCGACCCCATTGTGAGTCCTCAATCCAGGGACAGTCAGGCCGAGCTACGCAGGTCAGTCTCCGAGCCATAGAGGTCAGTTTGGAGTCAGTTCTCTTAACCCACTTGGAGAATTCATTAGATAGGTGCATTTAGCAGTTAGCCTTAGCAGTATGGTTGCATTAGAAAGCATGCAGCAGCATATATGTCAGGTAGGCATGTCCATGGGCTAGCCAAAGGCCAGCCCCCCATAGCTGGTGGACCTGGACCTGTCAGCAGCCTGGTTAAGGGCTGTTTACAGCCCTGACCTCTTAATAGAGGCAGTCAACAGCAACAAGGGATCATGTGTCCCTGTTGGCCAGCATACGGGGCTGCCTTAGGGGCTACAGCAGCCTATCTTGGGACCTGTGCAGTCAGCCAGCAGGCTGGCAGCATTAAACTGTCAGGTGCCAGCAATTATTAGCATTTAATGCTATTTTTGGCAATTTTTTTTGTCCAATCTCAGGAACTGGCAACCTTCCATAAATGGCAGTGAGCAATGGTAAACATAAACACCACAACATCAGGAAAAGAGCTTTGAATATCTTGTCCTTGATCATTTTCCAGATTACCCTTGTCATTTCATCACCTAAATCAAGCACAAAGCAAAAAAATGAGCCAGCTCTATGTAGGAAAAAAGGGTATCAGGACAAAATCCAAGCTTTGTAACATAAAGTATCTAATAGCAAAGAAAAATTTTACACAGTCCAGCTACCTCAAAGTCAACACAAGAGCATTGCCTCATGTTCTTGACAGATGGCTGGTCCAAAAATCCTCTTATGTAGAAACATAATGAAAGTCCTACATATAAAGTTTCATAAGATGCTTTGTTGTATGCGCACAGAAGGCTCATGTTCAATGTGTGCAATTAATTACTTTAGGAGTGTTAATACTGAAGAGAAGAAAGGAAAGAGGGTACAACAGACACCCAGTTGCTGCTGGCCGACCAGCTCCTCCTAGGGCTATAAAAGCAGGTGCCTGAATTCAACATTATTCATTCAGATTTTCAGCAATGTCTCAAGCAATCTTCAGCAGTAAAATCAGCAGATAAGTCTCCTTCCTCTCCAGGCTGATTATTGAAGCTCCTCTTTCATTCTCAGCCAGATATGTGCAGTCCTACACGGATCTAGACTTGCATAAGTGGCCCCGAAGAGTCTTTTGGAGATCCCTTGGATTGGTGGATACTCGGCTGACATACAGTCTTCCTCATCCTTGTATTGGGCAGTCATATCTCTTGTTCTCAAGCATTATACCGCCGTTCTCCAGAGTCCAAAGTGAGTGCCAACTCCGGCGTTTCGCTTGGTTGCATGACCAGTTTCACCCCAAGAAGTCATCTTCTTCCTCATCTATTTTCTTCTCTCTCTACTTTGTGAATTTTATGCTAAAGATTGAGCTCACCACATAAAGGTATAAAGGAGGCCCTATTGTGCGTTACCACAATCAACCTAAGTGCATGTAACATGGTACACCACTCCCCAAAATATCAAGCATGGGGCTAATGAGTATTGCCGAGAGGTCTCCCTCAGATACGTCACGTGGAAAGGTAGCTTGATGGCGATGGAGCATGTCTTGGATCTGAAGTTGATGAGGGACTGTTGCCGGCGTCTAGGTGGCGGAGGGCACGTTGGAATGCAGAGGCCCTGTTCGAGGTAACTCATCTCGGGCGAGGTGGGTCTGGAGTAGCCCGAGGTGGGTCCACGGGATCCACTGTATGGGTGTTCTCCTCCTGGGTTTGGAAGAAGCTATTGAGGGAGGGGTTGGGATGGCTAGGGCCGAAGCTCTCTCAAGAAAGTGTCCTTGTGTTTGCGGAGCTCGAGGAGGAAGAGCCCTAGGCAATATTGGTCCAGGAAGTCAATGATCTTGGGAAAGTGGGCCAATCCCTCATGGAGCAGACAGTGAAATCTTTGGTGGATCTCAGTGTGTATTGGGCAGTGTCATATGTAATGCTCCTTTGTTGCAACCTATGTGTGGCATGATAGGTAGATTCTCTCCTCCCTGGTTCTCCGTATGAGCTCCCTAGCTTTGAAGATTCGCTCAGCTCTTCCTATCTCCACTTTGAGGTGGTGGGATGAAACCCATATTTGGCCAATTGCAATCCACATGGCATGGGACATGTGAATATTGAGGTAGCCCGGCTGCTGGATGAATCCATCCTCAGCTAGCGTGAGGAAATGATGTGTAGAAGTGCTCCTTGGCCCCTCCCCCTTCTCCGCCGCACCTCCTACAACCCCCCGTCCTTATGTCTTCCTGTTGCCGCCCCCCCCCCACCCCCCAACCCTCCCCTCCCCTCCCCCCCTCCCGCCTCCCTCCCTCCTTTCGGCAACGTCCTGCCAGCCACCGGCTATCACCCCGCCCCCCTTAGCCTTCTCCTCTCCTACCCTTGCTCGGGGGGTGAGAGCTGTCACACACCCCCCTCCCCAAAACCCCCATTTTTTCTTTTTACGTCTTTCTTGTTTCCCCCCCCCTTTTCTCCCTTGGGTCCTCCTCCTGACCAACTCTTTTCTTTCCGCTCAACAACCAACCGCCCCCCCCCCCCCCCCCCCCCCCCCCCGCGTCTTTCCCTCTTTCTTCTTTAGAGGACTCTATGGCAGTAGCTGCGTGTACCCCGTTTGACGCAGCTCGCAGATGTACTTTTTCTAAGCGAGGAATATCATAGTTTGGCCTCTTCTATTGCCGCCCGTGGAGGACGCCACTCTAGTCGGCAAGCTTGTCGACAGCCGCTCAACACGCGGGCAAGTGAGAGACCTACTTCAAGCAACCTTTGTTGGCAACAAGGGGGCCGGATCACTGACATTCAATTCATGGGCGAGGGTCGCGAGAGTCCTTGACTGGAGCCCACTCCTAGTACAAGAGGCATAGCTCTTTTTGGCATGTTGGCACCATGGATTCTCGCTTTAGTCAGACCCGTTGGCATAGGCCGCAAGCTTTCTGGTCGTAGCGTGGTTCCATTGACTCCCCAAGGAATAGGCGAGTCCTTCCAATGATTGGCAGGTAGTTGAGATGCCCCACCCACAGAGCAGCCTTTGGTGTTGCCCGAGCAGCGGGCATTCCGACACTCCACATCATTGTGACATCATCAGAGTCCCTCCCCCAGGAGATCACCTTGCATGGACCGATCCCATTTCGCTTAACGAGTGGAGAGTGTTACATTTGTTGTCAAAAGGGACATATGGCACATGTGTGACCCCATTGACGGGGCGTGGCAACCCAGACTTCTCACCCCTAGGTGTTTGCAGCCTCTAGAGCTAGAGCTTTATGTGAGCCTTGTCGTCGATAGCCCCCACCCTCGGGAGCCCCATTTGATCCTCCTCGTTGATAGCCCCCACCCCTCTAGGCGGCCCCTCCACCACCTTAGTAACGGAGGAGAAGAGAGCCCGCAGATGGCTCCATCCCCTAGTTGATGGAGGAGGACCCTGTACAACCACCTGAGTCCTCCCGTCATGAATAGTTGTGGCGATTAAATTAGGAACATCGATGCGCACACCACTGTGGCTGACATGCGCAGGTGAGGGAGCACGGACAAGAGCCCAAGGCCACTGGAGAGGAGGGGGACCCACTTCAGGAGCCTCATTTGCAAATGCCTTGTCATGATTTCTCATCAAAAGGGGGAACACTTTTTGAGATACTGATTCCGGTGATGAAACGTTATGCACCCTTACTTTTGACGGTGGTGGTAGCTGTCAGAATATGCAGCGGAAATGACAACCAAACTTGGGTAGACAAGAGCAAGTAGACTGCAGAAAATAATCAGCACAAGAAACACAGAGAGATAGGTGTGTAAACTCTTCTCTATACACAAGATCCCGAAAAACTGAATGAGAAAGTGGTGGGGGCTGAGGGGCAATATATACAACTCCATGTGGGCAGTCAGCCATCTACAGATGGTGCCCACGACTGAGTAAAAAACCCACGACTGCTGAAAAAGCAGTCGGCCAGCAATCTGATGCCCACGCCTGAGCAAAACAAGTCGGCCAGCACTCCTAAAGCCCACGACTGATGTAGATCCAGTCGGCCAGCAATGGGGTGCTCCTGGCATCACCTGGCAGCCCTCCAACCACTAGGAAAAAATGGGAAAAATAGGGAAAAAATATGGGGAGTGTGGAAAAATGATATACGGGCGGGCACACCCACAACAGAGGCCCTGGTGTATACAAATAGACAGGAGATGACTTCTAACACCCCCTCTCAGCTCCTGGCTGTGAAACCAACCCCAGGGAGCTGGAGTGCCGCCTGAGCGTAGCCTGAGGTAGAGACTTCGTGAAGAGGTCCGCCGCATTGTCCTCCGTCGAACAATAAAGTAGCAAGATGTCACCCGCCAAGATCTTCTCACGAACAAAGTGATACTGTATCTCTATATGCTTGGTCCGGGCATGGAAAACCGGATTCCGAGCAATAGCTATACAACTCTGGTTATCACACTGGATGACTGTGGGCTCCCTCTGTGGAAACCCCATCTCGCCTAGCAGCCTCCGCAGCCATACAACCTCACAAGCAGCACCACAAGCAGCCCGATACTCTGCCTCTGTCGAAGAAAGGGCAATAGTTGGCTGCTTCTTGCTGCTCCAAGAAACTGCTCCTGAGCCGAGGGTAAAAGTGTATCCTGAAGTAGATCTCCTCGTGTCTGGATCTCCTCCCCAATCTGAGTCACTCCAACCTTGGAGCTTGACTCCATTCCCTCCTGTGTAAAAGTGTCCCAGATCCTTCGTACTCTGCAGATACCGCAAGATCCGCAATCCTGCGTCCCAATGAGTCTTCAATGGCGTCTGCATAAAAGAGCTCAATAGCCCCACGGAGAAGCTCAAGTCCAATCTGGTGTTCAGCAACCAGATCAATGAACCAACCAACTTCCGGTACTGCGAGGCATCAACTGGCTCACAAGGATCTGTAACGGTTAACTTTGTGTTCGGGTCCATCGGCGAAGTAATAGGCTTGCAGTTCTCCATCCCAAAGGCCTCAAGCAACTCATGAACATACCGCTGCTGAGAGACGAAAAACCCCCTCTGGGTCTGCCAGATCTCCAATCCCAAGAAGAAGTGGAGTAAGCCTAAGTCGGTCATCTCAAACTCCTTTGACAAGGCAGCCTTCGTCACTCCAATGTGCTCCACGTGACCGCCGGTGAGAATGAGATCATCCACATAAAGGATGATAAGTGTGACCATGCCGTGTTCCCGAAAGAGATACAGGTTCGGATCTGCAACCGATCTCTGAAATCCAGTCCGAATAAAGAAGGAATCAATCTTCTGATTCCAAGCCCTGGGAGCCTGCTTAAGACCATACAAGGCCTTACGTAACCTATAAACCATCCCTTCCGATCCTGGAACAATAAAGCCTGGAGGCTGCTCAACGTACACCTCCTCCTACAGGTCACCATTAAGGAACGCCGATTTTACATCCATCTGGTACACGGGCCACCTCTGAGAAGAAGCAAGGGCTAGAACGGTCCGAATCGTGGTCATCCGCGCTGTCGGTGCAAAGGTATCCTTGTAGTCGATGCCTGGCCGCTGAGCATAACCCTTAGCCATGAGCCTGGCTTTGTGTTTGTCCACCGACCCATCAGCCGCGTACTTGGTCTTAAAGACCCATTTGACACCAATGACTGACCGCTTCGACGGCCTCGGTACCAACTCCCAAGTGTTGTTCTTCTCGATGGCATCAAGTTCCACCTGCATGGCTTCCCTCCAAGTATCCTGTGAAAGGGCTTCCTTTACGGAAGTGGGCTCTTTATCCCGCATGATACGAGACATCAGAGCATAGTTCACCTGAAGAAGCTCCGCCGTGTTGCTTTTATCTCGGACTCGATGTGATCTTCGAGGGCCGTCCTCTGTGGTCCACTCGGAGGGTAGCTCCGTGACACCTGACTCCCGAAGGGTGTCTAACAACCACCTAGGTACTCGAACAGATCGTGGAGCCTCCTGTGATCGCGGGGGCTCAACTCCAGCTGCGGGCTCAACCTCCTGTGATGACTGAGTTGGATCAACTGGAGTGTTAGACTGGGAATCATCATCAGACTCCTCTGGATCTCCAAGAAGTGGCGGCTCCTCGACAGTGGATGCTGGAACATGTTCGTCAAAGACCACATCCCGGCTGACAACAATCTCGTTCCTCTCTGGACCATACAACCTGTATCCCTTGGAAAGAGAGTTATACCCCACAAATACCAGCTTGCGGGACTTGGAGTCAAGCTTCCCCCTCTGCTTCTTCGGAATATGTACATACGCGTCACTCCCAAAGACACGGAAGTGCGAGACATCGGGTTTCTTGCCAAAATATGCCTCAAATGGAGTCATATGGGGTACAGAAGTCGTCGGAGAGCGGTTAATGGTATGGACAGCTGTTGCCACAGCCTCACCCCAAAGTGGACGAGGAAGATCACGATGCTCCAGCATGGTCCTCGCCATCTCCACCACAGTCCTGTTCTTACGTTCAACAACTCCATTCTCCGAAGGCGATCCGGTATTGGCCAATTCCCTCTTGATGCCATGATCTGCACAAAACCGGAAAAATACAGTCGAGGAGAATTCACCTCCTTTGTCAGCCCTGAGAGTCTTGACCTGAAATCCAGACTCTTTCTCCAGCATCACGTGCCAATCCTTGAACCGAGCAAAAGCCTGGTCCTTCTGTGAAAGAAAGTAGACCCACGTGAATCTGGTACAATCATCAACAAGCAGCATGAAGTAGAGAGATCCTCCCAAGGATGGTATCTGCTGTGGTCCACACAAGTCAGTGTGAATCAACTCCAATGGTTTCGAAGCCCGCCTGGAAGCCTGCTTCGGAAAGGATTCCCTGTGCTGCTTACCACGTATGCAAGAACTGCAGCGTCCTTGCCTATTACCAACATCTGGCAAGCCAACCACCATCTGGTCCCGGAAGGCGCGCCGTAAAGCATCCACATTTAAGTGGCCAAAACGAAAGTGCCACAAATCTCCGACCTGAGAGCCTGTCAATGAGGAGAGTGCAGAGAGCTTGTAGATGCCATTCTCCACACCGCCTTCCCAAACAACTTTGCCTGTCTCACGGTCCCTTAGAGCAACTGAATGCTCCTCAAATTCCACCCGAAAGCCAGTCTTGCATACCTCATGCACTGACAAGAGATGAAAGCCCAGAGCAGGGACATAAAGAACACGGGAAGCATGCTTGCTCCCCTTGCCGTCGGGAATAATCTCCATCCGGCCCTCACTATGAATCGGAATAGTGGAGTTATCGCCAATAAAGATACGACCTGACTGTCGTTTCAGATCCAGAAAGAAGTCACGGGATGGAGTCATGTGCCTGGAAGCACCACTGTTGAGAATCCATTCCCGGGTATCCTTCGCGGTGAAGCCAACTGCCTCCTCGCTCAAAGATGATGAAGCATCGGAGTCCACCATCTCCAAGTGCACAAATGCCGGAGTCTTCGCAGCTGAGGCTGAGGAATCAGCACTCTTCCCTGTCCGCTTAGGGCACTTCCTCCAGTAGTGGCCTTTCTCGCCACAATCATTGCACGATCTTTCGGCCTTCAGCTTCTCTCGTTCTGGATCAGGCTTCTTCTCGGAAGACTTCTCCAGTGAAGCCTTCCCTTTACCCTTGTTGGTATTACGGCCTTTTGACCGTTGGCCAGTTAAGGCCTCCGAACCTCCGCCGTGAGGAGGGTTCGTGAAACGTTCCTCCTGGTCCAAGACCATTGGCACAAGCTCATCCCAAGTAATGGTGCTGAGCCTGCCACTCGTGATCAACGAGGAATAGAAAGCGGAATACTGACCAGACAAGTGGGAAAGTAACGTGATGGCCATATCTTCGGATGATATCTCTTTCCCAGCTTGAAGGACTTCCTGCTGAAGGGCCTGCAGCTTGTTAATGTGTTCCCGCATCGTCGAAGACTTTGCAGGGTTCATAACCCGCATCTGCACTTCCAAGGATATCCGCTTCATGGGTGACACCCTGTTGTACAAAGAAGCCAAGTGCTCCCATATGCCTCTCGCCAGCGTCATGTGCTTCACATGGTTGATCACCTGTGGTGTGCAATTGAGGAATATAAACGACCGGACCCTGGCGTTGACACGGTCCGACATGTGTGCCTGTGCCTCTCGGTCCTTCCTCGTCGATAATAACTCCCCTTCCTCGGCTTCCGGCCGTGGCACCCCTATGATAATAAAATCAGCAAGGTCATATGACTCCAGAACTGACTCCATCATGACCTTCTAGATGCCGTAATTGGACCCGTCCAACTGACGATCCACTGGGAACGTGGGGAGAGTCGGAATCTTCATGTGCTTCTCAGCCATCTCTAGTAAATCTGCCATCTCGGAGAGTAACCTGAAAGGGTGGGTGGGTGGGAAAAATCTGAAAATATGCAAGTGGCTGTCCAGCCCCTTTGCCCGCCTTCCTCTTGCACCTTCTCTTCCCGTTCAGCCCGAAACAGTCCACCGATCAGCAACCTGTTGCTCCCCCTCTTGCTCAGAAAAACGCCCAAGATCTCCTAGAGCCTAGGGCTCTGATACCATGTCAGAATATGCAGCGGAAATGACAACCAAACTTGGGTAGACAAGAGCAAGTAGACTGCAGAAAATAATCAGCACAAGAAACACAGAGAGATAGGTGTGTAAACTCTTCTCTATACACAAGATCCCGAAAAACTGAATGAGAAAGTGGTGGGGGCTGAGGGGCAATATATACAACTCCATGTGGGCAGTCGGCCAGCTACAGATGGTGCCCACGACTGAGTAAAAAACCCACGACTGCTGAAAAAGCAGTCGGCCAGCAATCTGATGCCCACGCCTGAGCAAAACAAGTCGGCCAGCACTCCTAAAGCCCACGACTGATGTAGATCCAGTCGGCCAGCAATGGGGTGCTCCTAGCATCACCTGGCAGTCCTCCAACCACTAGGAAAAAATGGGAAAAATAGGGAAAAAATACGGGGAGTGTGGTAAAATGATATACGGGCGGGCACACCCACAACAGAGGCCCTAGTGTATACAAATAGACAGGAGATGACTTCTAACAGTAGCGGCCAGCCTCACCTTTGACTGCAACATGACCCTAGATGGAACTGGCAACCCCCCCTTCCCTTCTCCCCCCACCCCCGGCGGTGAATCCCATCTTGCCTCATTTGCAGGTTGCCCCTCTAACCCTATGGAGACCCTGTCAGAGCCACGACCCTTGGCAACCTATGCTCCGCCTCCGCTGCTGCCGCCGCCTCCACCCCACCCCCACCCCGCACCCGATGGGTCTATTTAATTAGAGCCTCAGTTGGTCCGGGGGGTAGCCTCTACCTTTTACAGCTCTCTGCTCTGTTGAAAACATGTTTACAAGTTAAACTAAAGATTCAGGGTGACCCTGCTATAGTGGACACCCAACCGACCAATTGGCATAAATAAACTGGCAACATCAAGAGATCCGGGTTCTATAATCAATAATGGCAACTGCACAAAACTCAAGAAACAATATATAAAGCAGGCAAGAGGGACATAGTCCACTGAGCACTCAAAGTGATCACAAAAAGTATGAATCCTGAGCTGATACAAAAAAAGAAAACGGAAGTCTGAAATACACAAAGTAAAGCATGTTGATAGATGTATGACAAACTAGAGGAGCTTGATCGCCCCTAAGACTAGCGTCCTCAATCATGAGTAGCCTACTGGATAAAAAACGCCTAAATTATACTGATAACAAGTGGGAGGGAAAGAAACGCGTTTCTTTCGAAAGAAACATTTCGTTTCAAAAAAAATGAAAGAAACGTGTTTCTTTGCAACTATGGGTTAGCATAAGTGTGAGCTCGATCTTAAGCCGTCATTACACTCAAGGGTAAGCATCTCTTGCATATCTTGCAAGGAATCTCTCGTGTGCCGGTCTTGGAATTTTCCCAATCCTAAAGCAATCGATGACCGAGGTTGAAAATCGTACATAAGCATAAAAGGACTAAAGCCTGTTGCCGAATTATTATCACTGTTGTACGCAAATTCAAGTTGTGGAAGGTACTTTCCCACTCCGACTGGCTTTTTAAACAAAGGCCTATAGCATGTCCTCCAAAGTTTGATGAGTACACTTAGTTTGATCGTTGCTCTCTGGATGATCAAGGGAAGACATACTTAACCGAGTTTCCAATTTAGCGAATATCCCTCGCCAAAATCTTGCAGTGAACTTCAGGTCGTGATGATCATTGACTATCCTCAGGCAAACCATAAAGCCTATATAACTATTCTATGAAATAAGTAGTCAACTCATGACTCTTAATTATAGACTGTGTTGGGAGAAACCTCGCCATCTTGGTTGGTCTATCCATGACTATGCGGATAGCAGCATGTCCTTGATTTGTTTGAGGTAGCCCAACGATAAAATCCATTGAGATACTTTGTCATTTGGCCTCTCATATCTCTAGGATAAAGTAAACCATTGTGCCTAAGGCGATCAACCTTTTTCACTTGGCATTCGTTACACTTCTTTACATAATTCCCCACATATGACCACATTTGTGGCCAATAGAAATCTCTCTTGACTAACGTAAGATCTCTTTGAATGCCAAGGTGCCTTGAACTTGGAACATCATGACATCAAAGAGTATTCTCCTTCGCAGATCATCGACGTTTGGCACATATACTTTATCTTTTCGCATTAACAATCCATTACGAATGAAATATTGTTGAACTACCTTCTCTTCGGCATGGCTTATGTGGGTATCCGGACTTCCGTGATCTCTTGAGCTGTCGCCAGTTTGAACGAGCTGCCAGATCTTCCCAAAGAAACAATCTCCTTTTCAAAGCCCCTGAAGAGAAAGATAGAGGTTAGGCGATATCTTAGCTACCGACAAGGCATTAACCTCAGGAAACGATTAAGGGCATTTGCAACCTAGTTGCTAGGACCTCTTGCAAAATCGTATCTCAAGATTGAACTCTTGCTTGAGTTCAACCCACTTGGCTTTGCTTGAGTTCAACCCACTTGGCTTTGCAACCATTGAAATTGCTTTGGTCACAAATGTACTTTAAGGAATGATGGTCGGTCCACGCAACAAACTTGGAACTATAGAGAAAATGTCTCCACTTCTTCAAGGCATGAATGAATGCAAGCAACTCCTTCTCTTGCATCGGTACCATATCTTAGTCCCTTAGTGAGCTTCTTGCTCTCAAAGGCAACAGGCCGACCATCTTGGAAAAGAGTTGCCCTCATGGCGAAACCATTAGCATCCGTCTCGACTACAAACGGCTTGCTAGGATCCACTAAATGCAACATAGGTGCCGTAGTCATCAGCTCTTCCAAAGCCTTGAAGCTCATGTTAAGGACTTCATTCCAAATAACCGGAGGAATATTCTTGCCCTTTTGTTTTGTCATACCCCCCCTTTAGGAGTCGAGTCAATGGTGCAGCCCCCATGGCATAATTTGGGATAAACTTCCGAAAGAATCTTATAAGACCTAAAAAGAGCGAAAGAAGCCCTTTTTACGGGGTTTTGAAAGTAGTACTAAAACCCAAAAAGGATTTTACCTGCCGTATAGTCCACAGCATGGACACTCAAGAACCTATCTCACTTTATCGGGGTCTACACGTATACCATCCCGAGTGATGATATGACCCAAATAAAAGAGCCTTGTTTTAAAAAAGTTGCACTTTGATTCCTTTGTGTAGAGCTTCTCCTTTGCAAGATAGTCTTGAGATGCTGCACATGCGCGTGCAATGACTTGCTATAAATAAGTATGTCATCCATGACAAATTTTCCGAGATATGGACGAAGTAAATCATTCATCAGCTTTTGGAAAGTAGCTGGAGCATTCGTCAAACCAAATGACAAGAAAACTCATAGTGATCGTACCAAGTATGAAAACCCATCTTTGGTACATCCTTAGATCAAATCCTGATTTGATGATACTCTCACATGCCCTTTGCACTGTAGTGCATGGTGACAAGATGGCTCATTATTAGTGCATCATTGTATAGTAGTAGGACCCTTTAGGATATGATATTGTCGTATGCCGTGGTCCCATTGTAATCCTCAGTCTAGGATATGTCAGGCACGAGTTATGTAGGTCATTCCTCAGCCTTAGAGTGTTAGTCAGTCAATCAAGTCCCTTAACCCACTTGCAGAGAATCATTCATGCATGTAGAGTCAGTAGAAACCTTAGGGTTTGCATTAGAAAGCACTCTGCATTTGCATAGCATTCATCCCATATGCATATACATCATTGCAGAAGCATTAGAATATTATTCAGCATTATTAGCTTCCCCAAGCCTCGAAACTAGTCTTGCGTGCGTGTAGCACACGGTAGATACACACTGTGCACATGACAGGTTTTGTATGAGGCCGGCAACAAGGCAATAGCTCGATAGTGTGATCCGCGTTCCCCTCAGGTGGTAAATCCTCAGGCAAATCAGTTGGGAACACGTCTGCGAACTGACATCTCTTAATGCACGAGATTCGTCTGACTCTATGATGGTATAATCTTGAGGGCATATGCTCATATGTAGTGATGCATGTGAACATGCCCTAACTCTAGGGACACATTTGTCCATTCTTTTCCTCTTAGACATTTGGTGTGTGAGGACACCTAGACTAGGTTTATTATTATTACTTGTACTTATATTATTGGGCGAATATACGTGCAAGTACTTCTTCCTCTCTCTCTCTCTCCCCCCCCAAAGAAAAACCAAAGTTGCACTTTTACAGAGAGCACTTCTTCTTGCTCATTGAGGATGGATTCCTCCAGCAGCTAGGCTACCTTAGTGTTCACATATCCCATGCCATGCGGATTGCAATTGGCCAGATACGGGTTTCATCCCACCACCTCAGAGTGGATACAAGAAGAGCTGAGCACGTCTTTGTTGGAATATATATCATCTCCAGAGGGTCTATGTGTACCTTTTCATGCTTGTACTAGTCATTTTATGAGACCCTGCATTAGCATATTTTAGTAGATATTATTTGGGATTTTTCTACCATTTTTAGGCTTTTTATAGCATTTTTATGCTACATGATAGTTGTCGGCCTGCTACAACTAGCCAACCAGCTCATAGGAGGGAATTATAAGGGTGCACACCCTTCCACTCACTTTTCATCTCATTCCTGCATATCTGTTCGAGGTCATTGGCTGTAGAGACAGTCTCTTATGCTTGTAAGCACCTATGGACTTCCCTCGTGCTCATTTTAAGCAATAATCAATTGTTTCCAGCCTTCTTCAGTTTGTGCTTTGGGCCTACAACCTGTGTTTTCTCTTTCTTTTAGTCTTCAGAGCCGGGGAGCTCATACGGAGACACAAAGGTTGAGACAAAGGAGCATTACATGTGTCTCGGACTAGTATTGCCTAGGGCTCTTCTTGCTCGAGCTTCGTAGACACAAGGACACTTTCTTGAGAGAGCTTCGGCCCTAGCCACCCTGACCCCTCCCTCGCCAGCCATCACTAGCTTCTTCTGGACGCAGGATTAGGAGGACACCCATACAATGGATCCCTTGGACCCACCTCGGGCTGCTCTTGACCCCTCGCCAAAGAGGAGTTGCCTTGGACTAGGCCTCCACATTCTAGCGTGCTCGATGTCCTGGACCCCCAGATGTCGGCCACACGATCCCCTCACATCTTCAGATCGAGGACATGCTCCATTGTCATCAAGGTACCTTTCCACATGACGGATCTGAGGAAGATTGCTCGGCCGTACTCATTAGTCCCATGCTTGATATTTTGGAGAGTGGTATACCATCTATTGGGGGTGAGCTCCTCTCATGTTTCATGTTCTTGGTATTCCATGATGAGATTTCCATGGACAGTTTTGTATCACTCCAGTGAGAGAGTTTTGTTTTGTTTCTATTTTATTTTCTGTTCCATGATGAGATATGCCATGGACATTATTGTATCACTTTGGTCTCATAGGCCCATTGGGTCTTCAGTAGACATTTAATATATCTTTCTTTCTTTCGCTCTCTTAGAGATCTGCGAGAGGTTCCACTGTTTGTGCCATGAGGGATTTGGGCCACTTTCCAAGATCATTGACTTCTCGGACCATCATTGTCTAGCGTTGCCTTGAGCTCCGAAGACATAGGGATACTTTCTTGAGAGAGCTTCAGCCCTAGCCACCACCCCCGACCCCTTCCTCGCCAGCAAACCATCACTAGCTTCTTCTGGTGTCAAATCCCCACGGATCCCCTCGTGATCGATCTTGGTTCGAAACTCGAATCCTGCAAACAAACGAACAACAAACAAGCAATGGGGTGCAGGAATGACTCACCTCCCAACCATGACAGCCGTGGGCAAGCCCACAGACTTGGCTGTCCCCACCGAGCCACGAGCTGAGCTAACTAGGTTGACGTACCGACCAATCTCCTCCTCGTGACGTCCCATACCGCCACGAAGCTGCCCTCGCGGGCCTCGAGACTGCTGCCGGCCTCGGTTGCATAAAGCAGGTGCACATCTGCACTAGATCCAGGCTCCAAGACCATAGAGCTCTCACAAACTCGCGAGACTCTCTATCTTGCAATAACTAACCTTGGCCACCCTTTTATAGGCTCTTGGCCGGTCATCGGGCGTCCACACTTGGGTGCCCGCCCGTCCATACTTGGGTGCCCGCCCGTTAGTATATCCCTAACTCAGCTCGTCAATCAGCCTGCCTAGTTCCAAGCTTCCCCAAGCCTCGAAACTAGTCTTGCATGCGTATAGCAGACAGTAGATACCCACTGTGCACATGACATACTCCCCTTCCTCTAAGAGCTCACTCCTGAGCTCACTAAAAAGCCAGGGTAATCTCTCTGAAGAGAAGTCAATGTCTCCCATGTAGCGTCCTCCTCAACACGATCCTTCCACTTGATCTTGTATTCCGTGATAAGTGTATGACGCAATCTTTGTTCACGAAATCCAAGAATCTTTTCAGGTTCGTGCGGAACAAATGTCATGTCTTGGACATCTATAATTTCTTGAGGAGTAACTAACTGATCTCCTCCACCCAGTACTTCCTTAAGTCTACTGACATGAAATACAGGATGAACTTTCACATGAGAAGGCAAATCCAATTCATATGCAACTGAACCAATTCGTCGTGTAACACGAAATGGTCCACAGTATCTAGGGGATAATTTCGGAGATCTACCTGTCCGTATAGTCTCGGAATCTTTCGGAACTCGCAAATACACCATCGTTCCTTCAGAGAACTCTCTAGGTGAACGATGTCTATTAGAATAAAACCTGTCTCGGTCTTGAGCACTTCTAATAGATTCCTTTGCAACTTGTAACATTTCCTGCATATCTTGCAAAAAATTATGTGCTGCATCATGCTGAAGTCCTGAGAATCCTACTGTAATAGGTGATCTTGGTTGAAAACCATACATAAGCATGAAAGGACTAAACCCTATACTCGTATGCTTAGTACTGTTATATGCAAATTCTAACATAGGAAGATAATCCTCCCATGAACTTTGTCTTTTGGATACATATGCTCGAAGCATATCCTCCAAAATCTGATTCACTCTTTCAGTCTGGCCATCAGATTGAGGATGATCAGAGGAACTCAAATTCAAAGTTGTTTCCAACTTCTCAAAAACAAGTTTCCAAAAATCACTCGTAAACTTAGAGTCTCTATCACTGACTATGTCCTGCGGTAACCCGTACAGTCTAAATAATTGCTCGATAAACTGCCGAGCTAATTGCGTACTGTAATAGTCTTCCGGGTCGGTAAAAATCTAGCCATTTTTGTCAAGCGATCTACCACAACCGAAATAGAATCGTGGCCTTGATGTGTTCTTGGCAATCCGGTAATAAAATCCATGGAAATACTTTCCCATTTATTACCTTGGATTTGCAAAGGATGCAACAACCCAGCCTGTCTAAAGCGTTCAGCTTTATTTGCCTGACAAATCTGACACTTGAGAACATAATCTTCTACATACCCTTTCATCTTCGGCCAATAAAAAGTGTTTCACTAATGATAGTGTCCTGTGTACCCCAGGGTGTCCAGCAGAAGGGGCGTCGTGACACTCCTTTAGAATCTTGGACCTGATGTCCGGGATCTGTGGTACACAAATTTTGTCATTACGGAATAGTAAACCATTCCGAATCATCCACTGACCTCCTGCAGCCTGAATGGTAGACTGCGTAGTCACCGAGTCTTGGTCAATCAATGAGCTCCCGTCCTGGATCTTCTGCCAAAATGGACCAAAATAACTATCAGTCCTGCAAAGCCCTCTCAATGACTGAAATAAGTCAGTAGAAATCTCGGTGAACGACAAAGTATTCACCTCTCTAATCCGACTAAGCGCATCTGCAATATTATTCATGGACCCTTTCCGATAACGGATCTCAAAATCAAAATCTTGCATTAACTCTGTCCAACGAGCTTTCCTGCCTCTCAAGTCATCCGCATCACACACATACTTGATTGACTGATGATCAGTCAATACCACAAACTTGGAGCCATATAAATAATGTCTCCAAACCTTGAGAGCATGAATCACAGCATAAAGCTCCTTCTCAAGGGTTGGCCAACGAGATTGAGTGTCGTCTAGCTTTTTACTTTCAAAAGCAACCGGTCTACCATCTTGAAATAAAGCAGCCCCGATAGCATAGTCACTGGCATCAGTTTCAAGAACATAAGGCCGACTAGGATCATGCAATGCTAAGATAGGTGCTTCCTTGACTTTATCTTTCAAAAGTCTGAAGGCCATATCCAAATCGTTATTCCAAGTGATAGGCTGATTGGACTTACGTCCACGACCTTTCAATAAGTCGATCATCGGTAGTGTGAGCTGAGAGTACTCCCGTACAGATTTCCGAAGAAAAACAACAAAACCGAGAAAAGAACGAAGTTGTTTCACTGTTCGTGGTATAGGCCAGTCCAAAACCTTTTGAACTCGGTCATAGTCAATGCTCAATCCATCTCTAGTGATCTTGTGTCCCAAGTAAATGATGTCGGTCATAAAGAACTCACATTTACTCAATTTAGCATATAGTCGATTCTGTCTCAAAATAGATAAGACAATCATGAGGTGTCTGACATGATCCTCAAGAGTACGGCTATATATCAAAATATCATCCAGGAACACCACCACAAATTTCCCCAAATGTTCACGAAAAAGATCGTTCATCATTTGCTGGAAAGTGGTTGGAGCATTGGTTAACCCAAAAGGTAATACGAGAAACTCGTAATGGCCATACCTAGTCCGAAAGGCGGTTCTTTCGACATGCCTTTCATGAATACGTATCTGGTGATAGCCAGTACGTAAATCTATCTTCGTGAAATATTTCGCTCCTGCTAACCGGTCAATTAGGTCATCTGATCTAGGGAGAGGATAACGGTTCTTAATTGTCAGCTTGTTCAATCTTTTGTAATCTATACACATTCTCCAAGTATTGTCCTTCTTTCTCCTAAGCAACACAGGTGCACCCCAAGGTGATTTACTTGGACGGATCTGGCCCATCCTCAAATAATCTTCGAGTTGTTTAGCCAACTCACCTTCCTCAGCTTGGCTCATCCTATAAGGTGGAATACTCACAGGATGAGCACCAGGGATCAAGTCAATACGATGATCTACTGCCCGTTCAGGTGGTAAACCCGATGGCAATTCCTTAGGAAATACATCTTGAAACGAATCAAGTATCTTCTGTAATTCTTTGCTTTCAAACACACTTAATTCATTCACATCCATGGAAGGGATGAGAAAAGAAAAAAGTGGAATCAATACACAATGGAAAGCGGTATACAAAGAAGAATTCATTATATTTCCAAAATCAATAGTATTTACAAGAGGTCCCTGAGAGGGATGAATACAATCACCTAAAATACTATACTTGGTGTCCCTATGCTGAAAAGAAAAAATATGACTAGACCAATCTATCTGGACGTCAAGAGTCTTAAACCACTCAATCCCTAATAACAAGTCTACATTTTCCAGATGCATGACATAGCATTCCAGAGTATCTTTGTAGTCCTGAATCTGGATTGGAAGCATCTCCACCTTGCGATCCCAAACTTGTCTGCCCGCAGGTAGACGTACCTCATAGGTATGGTCGCTGAGTGTCGTATCAAGACTCAATTTCTGCACAAGTTTGTAGTTAACAAAGTTATGCGAACTGCCAGGGTCTAACAGAATGTGAATTTTATGGCCATTCACTTCTCCATAAACTCGGAGAAGATCATGCATGCCAAATACCTTAGAATTGAATAGATAATCAGAACAAGTACTAGAGCGAGAAAGTACAGTAATTCTTCGAAGGTTGGTCCGAAGACTTGCCTTCATTCGTGTTAGCCATAGGTGCGGAGAACTTTCTTTTATGCTTGTTCCCCTGCTCGGTAACAGGTTTCGATTTGGAAGAGACCATCGTATCATCATAGATACGAGCTGAATGAATGGCCTCGTCCAAAGTTTTACATTTATTATTTTTAACCTGTAAATGGTACGAGTCGGGTAAACCAGCTACGAAAAACCCCAAAAGAGTAGTGGGATCCATCTTTGTAGCTTTCATCTGCAAGTCACGAAACTTCTGGAGGTAGACCTCATAAGTGAGGTGCTGCGAGGTCATGGTCAAAGCTGAAAACCGGGCAACAACATCATAATCATCCTCTTTCTTGAGGAATTCTTTCTTGAAAATGTCTTCGAATTGTGCCCAAGTCGTTGGCTTAGGGTTCAGTTCCTTCCACCAAAGCAAAGCTTTGCCGGACAGGAAACCTGCTGCTAACTGTATCTTCTTTCCATCATCATATGGATGAAACTGAAAGTGAACTTGCCACTTGTGTAGCCAAGTGTCCACGATCTCCTTGGTTCTCTGCTTTTGCTCGCCCCCGAACGGTTCCGGAGTAATATTGGGGCCTAAAGCAGAAGCCAAGGTATCCATTCCCGAGAAAGTAGAGAGAGTAGTGGTCAATAGAGCGATGGAGTTCTGCAAAGCCTGCATCTGGGCTGCGATTTGTGCCTGACGTTTCGTTGAAGAAGCTTCGAGAGCTACTTTGAACTCTTGGAAATCTGATTTTGACACAAACTCGTCAAAAAGATCGGCATCAGTGCCTTCCGTAGCCGGCAAGCCTTCGCGTTCCACGAGGGGCTCCAACTCTGATTCTTGGGTCGACATCGTGAAGAGGGGACGTGGAGAGAAAATTCGATCTTTGCACAATGAAAGTGCGAGTGAACTCGAGAGCTTGAGAGCTTGAAAACTTGAGAACTTGAGAACTCGAGAGATGTGTGGCAAGAAGCCCACTAGAGGGGTTTATAAAGGTTTCCCAAAAGCCAAAAAAAATCTCAAAAAGCTATGCTTAGCTTTTGCTTTAGCTTTTGTGTTTTTTGTTTTTTTTTCTTGAATATATATATATATATATATATATATATATATATATATATATATATATATTCTCTTTTCTAAAAAAAAATAAACATCTTGAAACCTTTGAAACCCTTGAAACCTTGGAGGAATCTTTTAAAACTTTGAAAGTTTTAAATTCTAAAAAAAAAACGAAAGCTAAGGAAAAAAAAAGTGCTTTCCTTATGTTTTTTTTTTTCTCCAAGGACAAATCTGCCGGCCGGTGAGCTGATGTCGCCATGCTGCTTTCTGGCCGTCGTCGCTGCACGCTTGCCCGTCGGCCGCTGGAAACCGGCGCCTACACGCCTGCCCGTCGACTGCTGGAACCCCGTCGGCGGCTGCTGGAAGCCTGCGCTGGTCGCCTACAAGGCATGGCTGGGCGCCTGCGTAGGCCTTGGTGCTGCCCGCCTGGCCTGGGCACTAGCCCAACGTGCCTAGCCTGGGCGCCTACATGGGCCTAGCTGCCTGGCCGCCTGGCTTGGTAGGCCTGGCCGCCTGGCTACACAGGCACGTGCGCTTGCCTGCCAGCCGTCGATAGCATACCAACGTCCCCGCCAGCGCACAAACCTGGCCGCCTGTAAGCGATCCAGCCAAACAAACGAACAGCACATCTCTTGCTCTCTCTCTCTCGTTCAACAACGAAAAGCAAACTTGCTTTTTCGTTTTTCTGTTTCTCTCCATGCAGGTTAAATGGCTGCACAACAAACATGCCTCTTCTGTGCAAAAGCAATCAACCCTATTCAACCTACCATCTCCCAACAACATGAGGTTCTTTGATGAAGAAAAAACACATACCAAAACTGAAAACTGCAGTATGCACAGAAAAAACAGCAAGTTTTTTTTTAACACATACCGTTCTTCGACCTCTTCTTCTCTACCTACCGACTTGCTCGTTCACGAGGTATGCTCTGATACCACTGTCAAAACCCCACGGATCCCCTCGTGATCGATCTTGGTTCGAAACTCGAATCCTGCAAACAAACGAACAACAAACAAGCAAGGGGGTGCAGGCCTGACTCACCTCCAAACCATGACAGCCGTGGGCAAGCCCACAGACTTGGCTGTCCCCACCGAGCCACGAGCTGAGCTAACTAGGTTGACGTACCGACCAATCTCTTCCTCGTGACGTCCCATACCGCCACGAAGCTGCCCTCACGGGCCTCGAGACTGCTTCTGCCGGCCTCGGCTGCATAAAGCAGGTGCACGTCTGCACTAGATCCAGGCTCCAAGACCATAGAGCTCTCACAAACTCGCGAGACTCTCTATCTTGCAATAACTAACCTTGGCCACCCTTTTATAGGCTCTTGGCCGGTCATCAGGCGTCCACACTTGGCCGCCCGCCCGTCCATACTTGGGTGCCCGCCCATTAGTATATCCCTAACTCAGCTCGTCAATCAGCCTGCCTAGTTCCAAGCTTCCCCAAGCCTCGAAACTAGTCTTGCATGCGTATAGCACACGGTAGATACCCACTGTGCACATGACATCTGGACCCAAGAGGATGAGGACACCCATACAATGGAGCTGGTGGACCCACCTCGGGCTGCTGTAGACCCACCTTGCTCGAGAGGAGTTACCTCGGACCGACCTCTGCATTCCAGCGTGCCTAACGCCCCGCTCCCTCTGGATGTTGGCCATGATCCCCTCATCAAGACATGCTCCATCGCCATCGAGCTACCTTTCCATGTGATGTAGCTAAGGAAGACCTCTCGGCCATACTCATTAGCCCCATGCTTGATATTTTGGAGAGTGGTATACCATCTATTGGGGGCTGATGCTCCTCTCATGTTTCATGTTCCTGGTATTCCATGATGAGATTTCCATAGAAAGTTTTGTATCACTCCAGTGAGGTAGTTTTGATTTGTTCTATTTGTTTTTCCGTTACATGATGATATATGCCATGGACATTATTGTATCACTTTGGTCTCATGGGCCCATTGGGTCTTTAGTAGATGTTTCAAATATCTATCTTTCTTTCTCTCGCGTGCGGCTTGTTGTATCACTTTGGTCTCATGGGCCCATTGGGTCTTTAGTAGATGTTTCAAATATCTTTCTTCCTTTCTCTCGCGTGCGGCTTGTTGGGTATTTCAAAGTCTCGTGTGTGTATCCATGTGTGTATTGCCCCCAAAAGGTTTGTGTTTGTATGTGTGTATTTGTAGCCTTATTCATGTGTGAACACTTGCTTAGCTATGAACACACCCTTGTAATTGGATAAGATAAGTATGCCATGTGTATGTGTCTTTTTAGTGTGTGTGATTTATATGAGTCAAAAGATAAGGTTTGCTACCTATGAAAAAAGCATGTCCTTGGTGTACTTTGCATCAATCTAATCAATCTACATTGAGTCGTGCAATCATCTCTCTAGAGCATTGAGTTTCTCTCTCTTACTGGTTGCATAAATTCTCACGATGGATACCCTCCATCTCCTTTAGGGCTATGCACTGATAACCCTAAACCTAATCCTGAGGCCTGTGGCCTTTATGGATATCTTCCATCCCCTTTAGGGTTGTGTACTGATAGCCCTAACCCTAAGGCTTGTGGCCTTCATGGCGCAAGGTGTGAATTGCCACGCACAAGCCTCTCCCTCTCACACTGTGGCCCCTTTTGTTATTGCTGCCCCCTACGTCACTGCACTGGTGCCCTTTGTTGTTGCAACACCCCCGCGGTGGTGCCTTGCTGGCTATTTGCAGGGCCCCTCGCACCCATTCACCCACCCACCTTTGCTCACGCCCCCAAGGCAGCAACATAATTATGCATGCAATGGGAGAGGTGGAGAAGCTCGAAAAACAAGCAGCCCTCATGGAGGACACCTACAAGAAACTCTTGTGCGATTTCAAGAAAACCTTTGACCGCGCTCTCAACCAACAAATAAAGGAGACGGAGGCCCTCCGGAAGACAAGGACGCATGCATTCAGGTACTTGCAACGGATATGGAGTAGCTAAATGACAAGCTGCGAGAAGAGCTAGAGACCGCAAAATCCTTATGGATAGAAGTGGTAAAAAAAACAGAGGTCCCCACAAGTTATCATGAATGAAACCTTGGAGGAGAGATGCAAGAAGGTGAGGGCCCTACATGTGCGGGTTCGGGGGTTACCAACATGGGCCTCTCCCAAGGCCGATGCACTTACCCTAAAACTCAAGGTAGATGGGACCCCCTTTGTAGGAGATGCGTGGAGAAAGTACTCCTGAGAGGCCTCCTCATCTGCTTCCCTCACCACCAGTCGAAAGGCCTTTCTAGATAGACGGGCTGCCCTCAAGGGCACACGGATATTCATGGGGGATGATTTGACTCCCGCATAGGTAGCACACTGTCGAGAGGCCATGGTGACCATACAAGAGGCCTACAAGGCGGGCAACTGTATACAGAGATGGCCTCACCCAGATAATCTGGTTGGTTTCCTCATGAGAGAGTTTGAGAAAAGGGGAGTCCAAACTGTACTAATGGGATGGGAGGGCTCCATGCGGAGCCCATAGCCTGAGAACCAAGTGGAAACTCATGCATACCATAATCCAGGATAGCCCTCCAGTGCTAGTTGTCAAGAGGACTCCAGCCTCGGGTACCCGTGGGGTTCCATGTGAGTGATGCGATGGAGGTATGTGACTTCTGGAAGAGTGCATCCACTACCGTCGAGGCTGCAGCAAACTCTGCTCGGATAATCTTATGGTGATGCACCTATGTAACATGCAACGGAAGTATTCGTAATTAAGGATCCTGTCACACAAATTCTCACACCGCCTTTTGTATCCTGTATCTTGATTTCGTGAGTTTAGCAATCCACTTTTATGACTTCAAAGTTTAAGAGATTTGAGAGAGAGAGAGAGATAGAAACTGCACACCATATGGGGTCCCGAATTACCCACTGAAGGTCCCCCTATCCCATTACCGGAATAGTATTTGCTTTATTACTTTGAAGAGACTGACTATGGACTAACGATAAGCCAAACGCAAGATCTTTTAGGACCAAGAGTTGGGCTGAACTGTACACGGCTGTAGAAACACCAATGATGACCAATCTCGAGCTTATGCACTCTTCCCAATGGAATGAGGGGGGTGCAAATCTGAGGTTGAGGTAGGGGCTGATTTGGACTGTTCTAGGCTATGTATGAATGCTGAGTTTTACCTTCACCAAGTGGCTGTAGCAAAACGATGTAGATAAGGATGCTGAAAACTGAATGTATGCTGAAAATGCAAGATGATCTGTAGGGCTGAATGCTGTAGATGCTGCATTTTGATGAATGAAGGCTGAATGCTCAAGCGTTGATGCTCCTATATTCTGATGGATGAAACGCTGATGGTTGATATGCTGAATGCTCCAATCGCTTATGCTCCTTGGGCTGAAGGCTCCAAGCGTTGAGGTCTTGTTGGTTGAATATGATATGAATGAATGAATGATGCAATGCTCAACTATTTATATGGGCTTTTGATGCTGTTCGGCTGACTACAGAGTTGGCTGACTGCATCATGCAATGCTCAACTATTTATATGGGCTTTTGATGCTGGTCGGCTGACTACAAAGGTGACTGACTGCATCATGTCCTGGATAAATGGATAAATAAGGTAAAAATACCAATTAAATGCTATAAATTATGGGAAAAATACTGGAGGTCTCTGTGGTCTTATGTGCCTATGGGATGAATGATATGCAAAATGCAACCATGCGTTGATACAAACCCTAAGGCTTCTATTGACTCTACATGCATGAATGCATCTCTTCAAGTGGGTTAAGGGACTTGGACTGACTGACTGACTGTCTAAGGCTGAGGAATGACCTACGTAGCTCGTGCCTGACTTATCCTGGACTGAGGATTACAATGGGGTCACAGCGTATGACAAATATCATCCTAAAGGGTGCTAATACTGTACAATGTTGCATTGATGATGAGCCATCTTGTCACCATGCACTACAGTGCAGAGCGCATGTGACATTCCCTCTTGCTTAGCTTGGCGGCAGGTTCATGGCTTCCAAGTATTCCGCCAACAACTGGGGGTACTCTTGAAAGAACTCCTCATCTAGCCAAACGGCTTCGTGGGTACCTCGATCTTGGGACTTCGTATAGAACTGACGTATCCATCGACCGGAACCATGCTTTCAACGATGAAGGAGGATCTACTCAGGCTTGATGACTTTTGCTTCGTCTACCACGTTAGGCTGCTGTTCATCTGAAACGTGAAAAACTTTTGGTCCAACATATGGTTTTAGCCAAGAAACATGAAAAACATCATGCATCGTCCAACTGTTAGGCAACTTCAACTTCATGGAGACATCACTTATCTTTTTAACTATTGGGAAAGGTCCAAATCTACGGAATGAAAGCTTGGGACAACGTTTGCCCACTTGTTTCAATCTTTGTTTCATGATGCGCAGATAGACCCAATCCCCTTCCTTGAAGTGGACATCTCGTCTAGACTTATTTGCCTGTCTGCTTTAAGCTTCCTATGCTTTGGTCAAGCAATCGTTAACTGGCTCAATGATTTCGGGAAATGCTTCTGTCGTTTTATTAGCCTCAAGAGATGGAGACACTAATCTCATCAAAAGAGAAGAGAAACGGCGACCAAAGGCTACTTCATATATGGAGTCCGTCCGACATTGGATGAATGAGTATCGTTCAAGATGGCTTGGACCAATGGAAGATAATGTTCCCATTTGGACTGCTGACCAGTCGGCTGCCTTCATGTAGAGGTATATATAGCCGGCATGCCTCCCTCATATTTCATTGCTTGCCTAGCTTGTCTAGCTGCAGTCCCTCACTTACGAGGTTCTCCCCTGTTGCTCGGGACATGTATTCCTTTTGGTGATGATATTGAGAGCAGGTTCTCACCTGTGTTTCCTCTCCATCTTTCTCTCTCACTCTCTCTCCTGTGTTTCCACTTTCCCTTCTTCCGTTGCACATTCTATCAATGGGCATCATGGAGAAGAGCTGATCGCTTTTCCCGAACGACACAGAGGCGGTTCTTGAAGAACAACCAACCGTTCTGCACTGAATAATGGCCAGGCTCATAAGTGAGGGCCAAATTGTACTGAGTACCAAACTCAGGGGAGTCGACATACTGCTCTTTCATTCTATCTAAGTCCTTTCCTGTGATTTCGAGAATGGTAGAATCCTGCACTGCCTGGATGCTGGCCTTTCGACCCAAGAGCATTTGTGACTGGGTTATGCTTACCACGGATAAATTGGAAAGGTGGTAGACCATCAATGCTTAGGGAGTGTGAGGCGAACCATCTTTTGGTGCGAGCATACTATGAACAAACTGCTCCCCGTGTCTCCAGTCTCGTCGAGGACCCTAGGGCTAATCTGGGGAGGTGGTATCTACCTAGTGTGCATACCTGGTGTAAGTATATCAGTGTCTGGAAAAGGGCATCCACTACCTCCCAATCTGTCAATGACGTTCTCAATCTCATCAACATAGAGTCCAAAGAGAGTGGGTGATAGTGGGCATCGTTGTTTACCCCAATAGTACTCCTGATCTCCTCTGACATACCTCCGGGTGCCTGTACTTTCACTGTAACCGACTCATATAGTGTTAGTACTCCCATGTCATATCCATTGGGATCTCAAGCTTTTGGAGTCTCTTGAAAAGAAGAGCCCTCGGGATACCATCAAAAGCTTTGCAGAAATCCACAAAGCAGCAATACACTTGTCTTTCCTTATGCTTGGCTTCCTCAATAATGACCCTCAAAGTGAAGGTGTGATCTAAGATGGAGAAGGACCTCCTAAACCCCGCTTGTCCCTTGGCTCGTTGGCCATGTCTCTCTACATGATTGCTGATTTCTGCATCTAGGACTGAACCAAAAAGCTTGGCTAGGTTGTGCCCTATCATGATAGTAGGGTAGTTGTTTATGTCGAGGGTATCCCAAGCTTTGTGGATGGGAAAGATTGTGTTGGTAGCCTAGGAGCGGGGTAGGCCTTCACATGTGGGAGTCTTGAAAAGCTGAGCGAGGAGGGTGCAAGGGTATCGCATCCATGTATGATGTGTTCAGCTTGGAGATCCTCATGGTCCCTGGCCTTCCCACTCTTAAGCTTATGTATGGCCCTTGTGACATTGGCCACCATGAAGAGCAAAGATCTAGCTGGCCGGGGATGTGTGACGTATTAAAGGTGGGCTGAACTGGGGCATCATAGAGCCCTTGGGCATACCCGTGCTATGTGACTGGGCTGGTGATGGGGGTGGGGGGCCTCCTCTCCTCTAGCATCCACCATACCTCGGAGCTGTCTGCAATCAAGAAACACCTGTAGAATTCCTCCTCCCTCTCGGCCAAGAATTCCCGCTTCTTGCGCCTGGTAAATTGTGTAGATCTCCGTTGTGCTTGTCGTGCCGTGATGATGCCCCTTGCTTGGTCTTGGCAAAGTTGCACACAGTAGGCTTTGCACTCTTGATCATACCAGCTGTTTTGGGGTATGGATCCAATAGAGGCTCGGTTTTACTAACGGGTGGTGCATAGGTAGGTGGCTTGAGCTGACTCATGTAGGATAGCTGAGAGCTAGGTGGTCATTGGTGGCATTGGCAAGGTGGGTGGTATGTAAGTCAATGGCTGAGAGAGAGAGAGAGAAAGAAAGTTGTATTAACGTCTACAAAAGGCCAAAATGACCTATGAGACCAAAAGGTCACATCATGTCCATGAGATACATCATCATGGGTACTAAAATAAAAAACAAAGAAAGTAATAAGAGCTGAAATGTCAGATCTGATGCCAAAACAAAAAGTGTCCAGCTCTCATATCACCCCAAAATATCCCGCATAGGACGTTGCAACATGGCACCAAATGTAGTAAAGCTGGGCCAGTGGGAGAAAGTCCTATGGTGGTGGGAGATGATGGCTTTGATCCTCTTGTAGTGACGCGGGCGTGGGTGGAGACCATGAGTTGAGGGCGCTGGGCTCTGAATAGCTCAATGGCTCTGTCTAGTGTCACTCCTCTTGGCCGAGCTCCTGCATCAGCCTAAAGGTGGGGTGTAGTGAGTGAATCTGCCCTCGTCACTCTGGTCTGGAAGAAGTCGGTGAGAGCTCTCTGTACTAGTCCTCTGACGGGTACCGCTGGTCTAGGCCGCAAAAGGGACTCCCTATGTTTGCGAAGCTCCAGGAGGAAAAGTCCCAAGCATCTTTGGTTTGGGAAATCCATGATCCTGGAAAGTGGTCCAAATCCATCTTGGAAGAGGCAGTGGAACCTCCTCCTAATCTCATAGTATACTGGGCATCTGTATACATAGTGGGCCTCTGTCTTAGCCTCTGTGTGCTAGCTGACATATCTTGTCCTCTGATGCAGCTGCCCTCGGCCTATTTTTGGCTGTCTCCACTCTCAACTGATGGGATGAGGTGCTGATCTGTCTAATTGCACATCGCACCCCAAATGACAGATGTGTGTCCATGTAGTGCGGGCGTGTGATGAAGCCGCATCCTTTGTTAAGCGAAGAGAGAGAGAGAGAGAGAGAGAGAGAGAGAGAGAGAGAGAGAGATACAATAGACACAAGATTGCACCACTTGTGATTATATTGAAATACAACCCAAGCACATGCTTTTATTGGCACTAGGGGTCTATCTTTTGTCCCTTAATAAGAGGTGGTTCACACCTATAGACCTAAATGACCTTTCACACCACTGAGGCTTAGACTATTCCAACACCGCCCCCTCGAAGTGAAGATGGTGAGACCTGAACTTAAAAGAAGCACCCAACCTCCAAATCCATCACATTAGTGTAGAGATGAGACCTAGCCATGCACATCTCCTGTGCCATGCTATTCCCTCAATCAGCTTATGACCGAAGCTGAGATTAATGCTTAATCACCCCCCCAACTCCTAACAGGGATAAGAATTCATCTTTGCCTTTTATAGCATCAAGGCTTTACAACAACTCAAAAAGACATCCAAAATATTGAGATTTTGGGGGACAACCCGGGTAGAGAACCCTTGTCTCATAAATAAATAGGACTAGAAATTGAGGAAGAACCCCCCCTCAAATGCCGGTGAAGATCCTTTTGCGTTGTCATTTCCAAGCAATGGGCACTTGGGCCAATGCAGGAAACCTGTAGGTAGATGTGTTTGTCGATGAAGAAGTAAAATTTGATGCAGAACACATATGCCCATAAATAGGCATCAATGCTGACTTCTCAAGATCCCGTGTGAATAGCTCCATGAAAGAGGCATGGCATGTAGCCCATGTGGTTGTCTTAGCAACAAAGATCAAACAGTTAGCTTGCCCTTGCTGTATCTCATGGCTAAGCAGCAAACTTTCTATCACATCAAACATACTCAAGGTTGATTCATGGATCGCATAGAATATACCCTCTTCTATGACAAAGTCACCATATAGCTGACAGATGTCATTGATGAATCCATCAATATTGACTGAAGCACCTATTTGTGCACCCTGTGCCTTCTCTTTATAGGAAGAAAAACATTGAAAAAGAGATTGATCCATTGAAGCTCTTACCAGAGGATCAGAAAAATAGCGCACATGATGTAGATCATGTTGATGGCTTGTGTCTTGCTGATCTGCAACTTCTCCATGGCTATGTTGCTCTCGTATGCCTCCATGCTGCAGATCTCTGTAGAAGCCCCTCTGTTGATGATGACTTAGAAGGCACCCAGGTGTGAAGAACACACGGCTGAATGGACTGTTATGGCTGCAGATTTATGGCATCTTTTGTAAGCGTAGTGATGAAGAAGCATGAGGAAAAATGCAGGTTTCAGGGCTAGTTACAGCATGAAAAAAGGCAGCATATGTGGCAGTTTTCAGGGCTGAAAATGGAGGAAATCATGGGCTGCTATATGAGGGAAAAAAAACGCAACACAAAGATGGCGGGTTTCATGGCTGAGAGGAGACGTTTAAGAGCTTAAAAACGCAGCTGATCATGAAAAGAAAATTCTAACTTTAGGGCTGAAAAGAGGTTGTAAGGAAACTCTAAAAAAGCAAAACCCCCAAAAAATGCAAACCCTAAAAACACAGGTATGAATGGCGAGAACCATGGTGATGGATTCAACCTAGCTTTGATACCATTTAGGAACATGGAGCCAGGCCGAGGAGTGAGAGTGGAAGGAGAGATGGAGAGATCAAGCCATTGTGTGGGTGTGTAGACATGGATGGATGGAAGAGAGAGAGAGAGAGAGAGATACAATTGACACGAGATTGCACAACTCAAGTGATACTCATTGCTTGTGATTATATTGAAATACAACCCAAGCACATGCTTTTATAGGCACTAGGGCCCTATATTTTGTCCCTTAATAATAGGTGGTTCACACCTAATGTGTTCACACCAATAGACCTAAATGACCTTTTGCACATGTGAGACTCTGACTATTCCAACAGTATGTATGTAAAACATGCATTCATCTATGTTTATGTGGATGTATTTTCATATGGTTTATATACATGTCCTCCTTTCTCTTTTTCTTGTTAGCATAGAAATTTGAGTTTTTTTTTCTCTCCTACAGTGTAGAGAAGGAAGGTGATCCTACAGCACATGCAGAGATGATTTGTATACGCAGCACTGCAAGACAGCTAGGGGGTTGGCGTTTACTGGTAAAATAAAAACTCTAGGCATTGTCTCCATGAAATAACAGGTCTTTCAACTTTTCAAGGGCCCTAGTTTTTGCTTCAAAATATGATTTCTGAGATGAAAAATTCGTGGGTAGGGCTCCTTTTTGGGCTTGCATCTCATTGATATCTTTTCAGGATTCAACTCTTTATGTTACACTGGAACCATGCCCTATGTGTGCTGGGGCTCTTCTTCAAGCACGGATTGGTGTGCTGGTATGGGGGGCTCGAAACCCTTTACTGGGAGCAGATGGAAGTTGGGTGAGGTCTGTGGTTCAGCTTTACTCAAACATTGTTTGCTTTGAATGACAAACTTCTTTTCTTGTAAGTAATTTTGACCTGGCTGAGATTGAGCATCCGCACGCGCACACACACAAACACGCACGCACCTCATTTCTTTTCCTGCTAGGTTTTTGGTTTTGAGTTTCTCTAAGTGAACGGTCTCTTAGTTCTTGTAGATGTTTCAGTTTACAAATTCCTGCTAGGTGTTTTGGCTTACAATTTCTCTTAATGAATGGTCTCTTAGTTCTTGTAGGTCAATACAGACCATGGACAAATTGCGTAAAATTGTTGCAAGAAACTGAAACTGCAGGAAAGAATGGAAAAAGCCTCGATTTCTCACTAACACATGTAATTTGTTGACACCGGAAATAGTGTTGTGTGTGGATAGCCAATGCCCGGAAGCACATGAACCCCAAAATCAGAAAAGCCCCAAATTCTGGTAACATTTGCAGCCTCAATTTTGTGTGTGCAAGTACAAAATGCCACGTCAACACTGCACAACCACCTCCAAATAGGGTAAGATTTTGCAAAGGTGATGTACAAAGCATAGCAAACACACGTGAAGATGAAAGCCAATTAGGGTTGGTACAATTGTATGAGCAGGTCATATAGTTCGGAAATTAGGGTTTTTTGATTTTGACCACACAGGCAGATTCAAGGTGTGCTGTTATGTACCCTGTATAAAAGGTTTCAGCAAATTCTGAGCAGACACCCTAAAATGAGTAGAAACCCTGAAAATAGTAGGAACTATTTGCTTTGTTACCAAATGTTGGGACACCGGAACCTAGTGTTAGGGTCTGTGAGGCAATGGAAGCTCACACACACACACAAGAAGAAAATCGATTGAGAGAGAGAGGGAGAAGTAATTGCACATATATTCACACAATGTAATGAGTCAAATACATGTTTGCAGCTTTGGGTAATCCATGGCTGAGAACTAAAAACAGCCTCCAAATCTAATCTACAAACTCACTCGATGAGAAAAAAAAATGTGGCTGAAAAAAAGCTGCCTAGACCAGCTCTGATACCAATGCGGCATAAGCGAGACTAATATGACAATTTATTGTAACAAAGCTGACCCTAATCATTGAACACAGCATATGAAACGGTACACAACACTCTCTCACTGGGTCCAGATGGTGGCCAGCCACCAACCCATACAGTACAAGTGATTGCATTTGGTGGTAGTTGGTGGTTGTTTGTGCTCATTGTGCCTGGTAGTGCACATAAGTGCATATTTGGGTTGCATACAGGATATTTGTGCCTCTTGTCAGTTCTTGTTAGTCATGCATTTTGCAAAATGGCAAAGAATGCAATAGATGTATTTGGTGTTGGCCTAGAAGGACAAACTTGATGGGAGCAGTTACTCCTCCTGGAGTTTTATGGTCAGGAACTTGTTGATTGCCAAGGGTCTATGAGGGTATGTCAATGGTGATGAGCCCCGTCCTGCATACATTGCACTTGCCACTATTGGTAGAGGTGCTCAACAGGCTCCAGCACCTACTCCTGCCACTTAGTAATAGAGAAGATGGGATGCACGTCTAGGCCATGGCTTTGATCTCTTTGTCTGTCAAGAGACTAATTATTCCACACATCCGATCATGCAAGACTTCACAACGTGGATGGGATGTTCTTGAAACTATGTATCAGGCAAAGAACGAGGACAAAGTTGCATATCTCATGAAAGAACTTAAGAACTTGGAGATGCATGAAGGTGACAGTATGGCCGATCATCTTACGAAGATCTAGGATCTTCGGAAGTAGTTGCTTAGCATTGATGAGGTCATTCCGGAAAAGGAACTTGCATCTAAGACATTGCAGTCTCACTGCTAGAGTCGTACTTGAATTTCCACACTTCTCTTACTTTGTCTTTGAGGGGTAACCCAGAGCCTCTACAGTTTGAGGAGTTGGTGGATTTGTTATTATAGTGGACTAGGAAGAATAAATCTTCCATCATGCGTGGCAGTGACGAGGCCTTTGCTGATTGTGGGCAAGGCAAAGGGTCAATCTAAGGCTGATTGTGGGCAACCATCAAGCAAAGCAAAGTGTGATGCAGATCAGTCACTAAGGAGAAGAAGAGAGAATGTGGTTTGGCAGTGGACTCTTCTAATGCTCGTGCAAGCAAAGCTGCGTGCAAGCAAAGTTGATGATTCAGCTAGCTTTGTGCAAGATGATTGGGCTTTTTTGGTTTGTAGTTATGATGCATCACAAGAATTTGTCTCCCAATGTTAATGAGAATCAGGTTCTATGGTATTTTGACAATGGAGCCTTCAAATGTATCACCTCCAAGAGGGATTTGTTTAATTCATTGAGGGCTGCCCCAGAAGGGAAGAAAGTCACATGTGCAAATAACTCTTTTTATCTTGTTAAAGGCATTGATGAGATCATACTCATGGTCCAAGATTATTTAGACCTATGCATTTCAGATGTACTTTATGTGCCAGGGATAAAGAAGAATTTGTTGTTAGGCTCCTCTTTTGCCAAAAGAGGTTATGTGGTTAACTTTGAGGATGATAGATGCATAGTGAGCGACATAGAGAAAGACTATCTATGTCACGTGCACAAGGTAGTGCCATGGGTAATCCCTGATCATATCACTCATTAGGCAATAGTATTAGATGCATTTAGGGCATCTACATCAGCATGCATCAGGTCGGCGGCAGTTCAGCACACATATATCAGGTTGGCAACAATACAATATCAGTCGGCAGCATTGTATGAGAGTTGGCAATATTTATCAGTAATTATGGTGAAGAGTTTGGCATTTTATGTCACACATGTCATGCTAGAGGACAAATTAGTTGGCCGACAGCAATTGAAGCTGGCCGACCAACATATCAACATCATATATAAGAACATAGCATGTTAGCTCATTTCTCATCTCTCTCCATCTTGGAGTTGGATCATGTATAGGTAGTAGAAGTAGTCAATAGCCCTTTTGGGAAGGTCTATGGCCTATGTAACCTTTTTCTATGTACATAATACATTATAAACTTCTCTCTCTCTCTCTCTCTCTCTCTCTCTTTCTCTCTCTCTTCTCTCATGTGTTTTGCGTTAACTTTCCTACATGGTGCTTAAGGGCTGCAATTAAGGCATGAAGGCTTTTTGAAACAAGCTGTCGTAAGGGCTGTGGCACAGGTACTTAGCTTATCTTTAAGAAAACAATAATTTCACGTGTAGAACCTTGAGAAAATCTGAAAAAAACAAGAGAGAGAGGGTAGAGAGGGAAGACACCACACTAGGGGTCAAAATACCCTTGAGCCGACCCCCCCCCTCCCCCCGAGTTATATTAGATAAAACTCCTTGGAGGAGTCGGCATAATGGCAAATCAACAGCAGAGTGATGTATTCACGTATTTGTCTAAGGAAGACAAATTGGACGACACGAACTAATCCTTGTGGAGTTTTATGCTGAAAAATGTGCTCGTGGCAAAAGGTCTTTGGGATTTTGTTAGTGGTGATGAACCACGTTGAAACCGATCCCGTCAAGTGGGAAAGACCCCGTTGGACACCCACACGCTTAATAGCACAACTTTAAAACCACAAATTTGAAATGGACAACTTAATACAACTTGAAATTGAAATGAAATGAAATGGAAAGATGGACACCAGCACTGGGGCCGGAACAGGCCGACCCCCCCCTCAATATATGATATATTTATTGGGAGTATTTAATGAATACAATGCTCCATGGGTTCCAAGAACCAGATAATGTCCATGTACATATGAAAATAGTACCAAACAAATAGGCTCGAAGTCGAATTTCGATGTAGAAGCTCGAAGCAGAACGACCACTAGTATGGTCCAATCTCTATGGTCCTGTGCTTTCACTGGACTCCGCGGAGAGCGCCTCACTGGTGTTCCGAGACCACGCACAAATAGGCGCTCTCGTACTAACGCCAGGCTCTCCCGATCTCAACACCTTTGGACCGTGGTTCTCCAATAGAGCTTGGACAACCCGGCACCGAACGGGTGTTGGCCGTATAGGGAGTCGGGAATCCCTTATTAAATTTAACACAAAATACTTTTACTTAAATCTGAAATTCACTTACTTGAAGGTTGCAGATTGTAGACCAATACCCGAGGTATTCGTGTGTGTAGCTACTGGAGTGGAATACCAAGATGTAGCCTCTAGAAGAAAGAAAACACCGCCTATGGAAAGGAAGGGCAATAGTTGTTGAAGATGGCCCACGTCTGCCTGCAAGAGATTAAGGCAGTGTAACCTGTATGTATGCAGCCGCCTGATAGAGAGCTCACGCAGCCTGCTGAGAAAGAGAACGGGTGCAGCCTGTAGTGCAAACTAAACAGCCGCCCATATGACAAGCTGGCGCAGCTGTCTAGGCCAATACAACCGCCTGTAGTCTGTTCTGCTGTCTTGTATAGTGGACAGCTCACGAGTAGTGGGTACAGCCGCCACAGATGGTACAAAAGTGCAGCTGCTGTACAGGGGAAAGTAGCCGCCTGTTGGAGAGGAAAGAAAGGGTAGTTTGCTGGTGAAAACGTGCAGCCTGCAGGGCCAAGAGAGTCGCCTGCAGAGGGCAGCGTAGCTGTATGAAGGTGGAAGCGAAAACATGACCACGCTGAAGGGGAAAGCGTTTCTTTTAATAAAATTAAAGTGAAGTTGACACTTTGATTTGGCTGGCCCCCCCACGCTTGCATGTGGGTGGCCAGTTCCAAAAGGGTGTGGTGGGTGACCTTGCCCACCCCCACACTCACTTAAGTGGGGGCTCCCCACTTTGGCCCCTAAGTGGGTGCCCAAAGGGGGTGCCCACTTTTTAAATGAATGTGAACACTTAACCTTATAAAACAAAAGGTTAGGAATAAAATATTAAAAACAACATGTGCGACATACTTACCACCTGTTCACATGCACCAAAACTCGTCAGAATACAGAGCAGACTTCACGACTCACTGGCAGGCGTCCCCGCTCAGTAAGTAACACGTCAAGCAGGCAAACACAAAAATACAAGTCATGCGAAAACAGTTTCAAACATGCAAATCATGTGTGCATGTGCAAATAGTAACATGGACATATCTCCCGTTCATGGAACATGTACAAAATATCTGTCGGCACAAAACTGGCACGACATAAAAACATAAAAACCTGGTCTTCCTATGGAGTGACAGTCCCATAGGTAAGACACAGTTCCAAGCACGAGTCTCCCTATGGTGTGACAGTCCCATAGGCAAAACACGGCACGAATACTGGCTCTTCCATGGCGTGACAATCCCATGGGTCGAACACAGTCCAGGTCATACACGGGTGGCACTGGTCTGGCTCCCGTCCATACGACACCATCCTGCTAACACACGGGTGGCACCAGTCTGGCTCCCGTCCATGTCAGCAAAATACTGGCCTCTTCACATGAGACACCGGCCTGGCCTCAAGTGAACGAGACGCAAAAACTGGAGATGGACCAAATGGTCGGCCAATTGGTGACATCCCCCCGGGCTTCTAAAGAGTTGACCTCAACTGAAAAGCCTCAAGATATGCCTGCAACAACTGCGGATAATCGGCAAAGTAATCCTCATTTACCCATTTGGCATCAATAGGCAAATAATTCTTAAACTTCACAAGGTATCTCCTGGAAAGCTTTCCTGTAGGTAGCTTTCTCTCCTTGTGAAAAACAATCTGTTCTGGTTGGAGGATCTCCTCAAGCTCTTCAATCTCTGGCGGATCTTTTGTGACAGGTTCATCAGGATCTGGCCCCACATTTCCGAAATAGACTCACATGAAAAGCATTGTGAATCTTCCAATGACTAGGTAAAGCAAGCCTATAGGACACTTCATTGATCTTGTGAATCACCTTGAAGGGTCCATAATAGCGAGGAGAAAGCTTAGGATATGATCCTTCGCGTCCTGGCCTCTTTCGAAGCCTAGCCTTCTCAAATTTCAGCAATACCCAATCACCTTCTTTGACTTCCATGTCCCTTCTATGTTTGTCAGCAGCCATTTTATGCTTATCCTGAGATCTTGCAATGGCTGTCCGCACCTGACCAAAGGCAACATCCAAGTCACGAACATATTCATCAGCTACAAAAATCTCATCCTTTGTACGAAGGATGGGTGGTAATACCACTCTGCCATAGATAATCTCAAACGGAGCCTTGCCCGTGGAGGCATGGATTGTATTGTTGTAGGCAAACTCAACAAGTGGAAGATACTTCTCCCATGCAGTCTTTTGATCTGCCACATAACACTTCAATAAATCCAACACGGTTGAATTTGCAGCTTCTCTTTGGCCATCCGTTTGGGGATGATAAGCTGATGAAAACTCAAGTTTAGTACCCATATTATCAAACAAAGCCCTCCAAAATAGGCTTGTAGTCCTGGGATCTCTATCCCCAACAATGGATTTAGGCATACCATGATGCTTGAAAATATTAGCAAGAAAAAGCTTTACCATATGATCAGCTTTGATGGTTTTCTTGACGGGCAAGAAATGAGCTTGCTTGCTAAACCTGTCCACAATAGTCCAAATAGCATCATTCCCATGCTGGGATCTAGGCAAGTCCATAATAAATTCCCAAGGTTGCGAGGGAATAGGCAATGGCTGAAGCAAACCTGGAGGTTTTTGCCTATCAAATTTCACCTTTTGGCAAGTAATACATGCACACACATAAGCTTCAATGTCTTTACGCATGCTCGGCCAAAAGAAATACCTCTGAATCATGCGAGTAGTAGGCATAATACCTCTATGACCAGCATATGGTGGAGCGTGACATTCGTCCATAACCTTTGGACGCAAATCCTTTACCACATAGGCAATTATCCTTCATGAGATAACCCTCGTTGATAACATAAGAGGCATGTGAATGACCAGCCATCAAATCAGTCCATATATGGCAAAAATCAGCATCCAAATGATATAAATCTCTCATAGCAGATAAGTCTCCATGAGAGGCCACTGAGACTGCAGCAACATAAGGCCTCCTAGATAGTGCATCGGCCACCACATTTTTCTTTCCTGGAGTATGCACAATCTGAAAATGAAACATGGAAAGAAAGTTTGCCATTCTCATCTGCTTCTCGGAAAGCTTGGTTTGAGATAGAAAGTATCTCAAGCTTTGATGATCTGTCTTGACTACAAATTTAGCCCCAAGAAGGTAATGTTTCCAAATCTTTAAGGCGTGAATTACAGCCAAGAGCTCTTTCTCATAGATATCCATATGAAGCTCAGCATCATGCAAACGACGGCTCTCGTATGCAACTGCATGCCCTTCTTGATTTAGGACAGCTCCTATGCAATCACCACAAGCATCACATTCAACCACGAATGACTTGTGCAAGTCAGGAACAATCAATACTGGACCACATATGATCGCATGCTTGAGCTGCAAGAAAGCATCCTGTTTCTTTGAAGTCCATTTGAAAGCAGTTTTCTTCTTCGTGAGATCATGTAGAGGAGTGGCAATCATAGCAAAATGCCTTATGAAACGCCTGTAGTACGAACATAATCCCAAAAAACTACGTACTTGATGTACATTTTGCAATTCGGGCCAATTCCAAATAGTCTCTTTCTTTGCAGGATCCATTGTAACTCCATCCTTGGATACAATATGACCCAGATAATGAATTTCTGAAAGGAAAAACTCACTTTTCTTGGCATTGACGAAAAGTGTATGCTTCCGCAACTCTTCGAACACTGTGACCAAATGAGTTCTGTGTTCCTGCTCATTCTTGGAGAAAACCAAGATATCATCAAAGAAGACTCCTGTAAACTTGCGATGGGGTCGGAATATCCTATCCATCATACGATTAAAAGTAGCAGGATGGTGAGACCAAAAGGCATTACCAAGAATTCATATAATCCGAAGGTTGTCATGAATGCAGTCTTATGGACATCTTGTGGCACCATGCGTATCTGGTGATAACCACTCTTCAAATCAAGTCTGCTAAAGCAAACTGAGCCATCAAGCTTATCCAAGATATCATCAACACGTGGAATTGGGAATCTGTTTTTGATGATAAGCTTGTTCAAAGCTCTATAGTCCACCTTCTTTTGAACAAGAAGCACAGGAGAGCAATAAGGTGAGAAACTGGGCTGAACCAAACCTTTCTCTAAAAGCTCGTTTACCTGCTTCATGATTTCTTCTTGTTGTGCAGCACTCACTCGGTATGCGGGTTTATTAGGTGGAGAACTACCTGGCACAAGATCTATGCGGTGATCTTCGGGCCTTTGGGGAGGTAATTCACCTGGCAACGAGTCAGCAAAACAGTCGTTGAATGCATTAAGAAAGTTCAGCCTATCATTAGACATAGCATCCACATTTTGATGATTTGGCACAAGACTATCACGCACAAAAACCAAGTACGCTGAAAGACTCTTTTTCATTGCTTTATTAATTTGGATGTGTGATACAAGTGGGATGGAATCCCCTTCTTTTGCCAGCAGCAATAAAATGCATGCGGCCTTTATGCATAAAAGAAATCATATTAGACTTGTAGTCTTTGCGGGGCTCAAGCCTATGATGCCACGGCTTGCCCAACAATACATCACATCCATTCAGTGGAGCAACTAAGAAATGCTCATTATCAAGGTAGCCCTGGATATGGATGCGCAACTTCCCTATCAAAGGGGTAACCTGCACCTCTTTACCAATGAATGCAGCTTCGGCTTCAATCTGAGGTCCCATGTTTTCAACCTCAATACCCAATGCAACTGTCATTTGCATAGAGATGAAATTGTCAGTTGCACAATCATCAAACATGAAGAGTGCGGGTTGATCCTTGATTTGCCCCCAAGCCTTGCAAACCATTCGCTCTTTTACATCATGACCTGTATTTCCTTGCACATTAGGAACTGCATGTACATTAGCTTTGGTGTGCTTGTCCTCGTGCTTTGGTTTGCGATTTGGGCATTGTCGAAACATGTGGTCTTTGCTACCACAAGAAAAGCATTTTCCATCCTTGGCATATTGCTCTCTTTGCTCCGGGGTTAAGCCGAATTTGTTCTTCCTTGGGCCTTGTTCTTTAGATGTGTTATTTTCAGCTTTACCACCCTTGTAGGGCTCCCGGAAGTTCTTTTTAGGTGGCTGTCCACCCTTTTGCTGATTTGGGACAGCCTTGTCCTTCCCCTTTGAACCTCCTTGATCCTGCTTAATCTTGAGCACCAATTGCTCCGTAGCAAGGGCAGAAGCTGTATGTTTTGGGTGCAATTCAATACCCGATCGATATGCCGGTTGCAGTCCAGAACGAAACTTCCTCTTTCGGGTGCAATTCAATACCCGATCGATATGCCGGTTGCAGTCCAGAACGAAACTTCCTCTTTCGGGTGCAATTCAATACCCGATCGATATGCCGGTTGCAGTCCAGAACGAAACTTCCTCTTTCGGGTGCAATTCAATACCCGATCGATATGCCGGTTGCAATCCAGAACGAAACTTCCTCTTTCGGGTGCAATTCAATACCCGATCGATATGCCGGTTGCAGTCCAGAACGAAACTTCCTCTTTCTTTCATCCTCTGTGATCTACATAAAGGGAGTCACTTCCAGCAACACTTTCCAAAACTTGTTAACATACTGTTGCACACTTTCATTATCTTTTTGTTCCAGTCTGTCCCACTTTTGAGTGAGAGTTTGCTCTGCATTTGGTGGCAAAAACTGAGCATAAAATCTATCCTTGAATTCCTTCCAAGTGGAGATGGGATCCTTGGTGATCTTGTCATTGTTGAGGATAGGGATTACTGTTTCTATACATGCAGCTATGATGCCTCTTGGTCTTCACAGGCACTCAGTATGACAGAGCATGCATGTACTTGGTATTTTTGATAGTGGTGCTTCAAAGCATATCACATCTCGCAGGGATTTGTTTTGGCAGTAGGCCCTGCCCCTGTTGGCAAAATTGTTCAGTGTGCCAACAATGCTTCATATCCAGTTCGTGGCCTTGGGGAGATTCAGCTCACAGCCATTGATGGCTCTATTCTTCGCCTTACAGATGCCTTATATGTACCAGGGATAAAGAAGAATTTGTTGTCCATTTCTTCTTTAGCACATTGTGGTATGCAAGTCCACTTTGATGATGACAAATGCATGGTCAGAGACAAAGCTAATGCTTTGACCTTGATGCTTACTGGTACATTATGTCATGGACTTTATCAGTTGAATGCATTTCAGCCAGTGGATGAGTCTGCTTATAATGCATTCACTCTTACTCTAGCTATGGTTGATGCGGAGTTATGGCATGCTCGCATGGGGCATGTAAATTTTGGTAGTCTTATGCTTATGCAGCGACATAACATGTTTACAGACCTACCTCTCATGGAGAGGCCTCCAGATCACATTTGTGAAGGATGTATTTTGGGAAAAATGCATAGGTTTTCCTTCCCACGTGATCAGGCTGTACGAGCAACTGCAAAGTTGCAGCTTATACACAGTGATCTTTGTGGTCCCATGCAGACGAAGACATTAGGAGGCTGCTTCTATTTTGCTACATTTATTGATGACTTCTCTCGTATATGCTGGGTCTATCCTTTGACTCAGAAATCACAGGTATATGATGCATTTTTGGCCTTTGTAGCACTTGCTGAAATAGAGTCAGGATGCAAGGTTAAGACTCTTCGTTCTGACTGAGGGGGGGAATATATGTCACACATGTTGAATTCCTTTCTTGAGAGTAGAGGTATAAAACATCAGTATACTACTCCTTATACTCCACAGCAGAATGGGGTTGCAGAAAGGAAGAATCGGTCACTCATGGAGATGGCCAGATGTATGCTAAAGGCAAAGAAGCTACCACATATCTTTTGGGTGGAAGCTGTCATGTGTGCTTGTCATATTTTGAATCGATGTCCCACAAAGGCATTGGTTTCCATTACTCCTTTTGAGGCTTGGCATGGCCGCAAGCCTTCGGTATCACATTTTCGTATTTTTGGGTGTCTTGCATATGCACACATACCCAAAGAGTTGAGGAGGAAGCTGGATGATAAAGCCACAAAATGCATTTTTGTTGGGTATAGCCGTGAGAGCAAGGGCTACCGGTTATATGACCCACTATCCAGGAAGATATTCACTAGTCGGGATGTGATTTTTGATGAAAAATCAGAAATATCCATGGCTGGTTATGATGCAAATCAGGCTGAAAATGATGTGTTTGAAGGTCTACTACCTATGGAGTTTCATTCCACAGTTGGTGATCCAACTCATGAGGGTACAGGACAGCCAGCAAATCATGAAGGTGGTGCAGAAATTCAGCAGCAAATTGAGCCAGAAGTTGAACCAAATATGGGGCAGCAGGCACCATAGGTCAGACACATACCTAGATGGTATTTGAGGACATTACAGGACAGCCATCTAGAGGGTCCTCTTGCTGGTCGTACTCGTAGGGAGACACGGACCAATGAGCATGCACACATCATGGATTTGAATATGGTTATGGCAGCCAGTTTACAGGATGATGATGAGCCTAATTCATTTGTGGATGCACGAGACAATGTGCATTGGAACAAAGCCATGTAGAATGAGCTTGATTCTATAAAAAGGAATCAAACATGGGATTTGGTTGATTTGCCCAAAGGCAAGAAAGCAATTGGTACTAAGTGGGTCTATAAGTTGAAAAGACATGCAGATGGATCCATTGACAGGTACAAAGCCCGTCTTGTTGCAAAGGGCTATGCACAGAAGAAGGGCATTGATTATGAGGAGACATTTGCTCCTACATCCCGTATGTCAACACTTAGGTGTGTCATTGCATTGGCTGCACATCGTGGTTGGGTTGTTCACCAGTTGGACATAAAGACTGCTTTCCTACATGGGGACCTCGAGGAGGAAGTTTATGTATATCAGCCCATAGGCTTTGCAGAACATGGTCATGAAGGGAAAGTATGCAAGCTGAAAAAGGCCTTGTATGGTTTGAAACAAGCTCCACGAGCTTGGTATGCAAAGATAGATGCTTTCCTACTCACTCAAGGATTTGTGAACAGTCCATCAGAAGCCACCTTGTATGTAAAGAAAGAAGAGAAAGATCTGCTGGTCATCAGTCTTTATGTAGATGATCTCTTGCTCATGGGATCAAATGATGACAAAATTGCAGCTTTTAAAGAGATACTGCAACAACAGACATTTGACATGTCTGATTCGGGGCTTGTACACTACTATTTGGGCATACAGTTTGTACAGAATAACAGAGGCATTGGGTTGTTGCAATCTCGGTATGTTGCTAAACTTCTGGAGAAGCTTAAATTTCAGGATTGCAAGCCTATTAGCACTCCTATGGAGCCTGGGATGAAACTGTCACTACAAGATGACAGTATTTCCTTTGATGCCACTACATATGCTCAGGCTGTTGGGTGCCTTATTTATTTGTGTACTACACGGCCAGATATTCAATATGCCGTATCTCAGTTGAGCAGATTCATGCACAGCCCGCGGTTGTCACATTGGCAAAGCTGTGAAGCGTGTATTCCGGTATTTGCAGGATACCTTGTCTCTTGGATTGCTTTATCCTGAGGGGGGTGACATGCAGTTATACGCTTACAGTGATTCAGATTGGGCTGGTGATTTTGATACGAGACATTCCACTAGTGGAAATTGTTTCTTTCTTGGCTCTTCATGCATTTCTTGGCTAAGCAAGAAACAGACCATAGTGGCCACTTCGTCTTGTGAGGCAGAGTACAGAGCAGCCTACACTACTACTGTTGAGTGTGTTTGGCTGCGTCGTCTCATGACTGATATGGATATTTCAGTGGAGGAGCCTACACCTATCTATACTGATAGTCAGAGTGCCATTGCTGTGGCCAGGAATCCTGTGTTTCATGCTCGCACGAAACACATTGAGATTCACTATCATTTTGTTCGGGAGAGACTCCAGGCAGGTGATATCAGTCTGATCTACTGTCCTACAGATCAGAATGTGGCAGACATCTTCACCAAGGCATTACCACGTCCGAAATTCGAAGCATTCCGCACTGCTTTGAATTTGTTTCCTTTTGGTGGATGATGTACAGTGATTACATATCACTCCAAGGAGGTTTGTTGGGTTTTATGTTGTGTATGCACCCAGAGGAGTGCTAGTGATCATCAGTAGATTACTGGGGCACTTTTTACTTCAGCTAGTGGAGGTTTTTTCCCCCAGTTTAGCTTAGTTTCACTTATAAACAGTTTATAAGTGTTTTGGTCCACCCGGCACATTTTATGGCCGGACATGTGAACACATCTTTTAGGTCACTTTATTATGTGGCTATTGTACTTCACATTATCAACTGAATACACAACAAGAGTCGTGTTCTCTCTCTGCTTTCCCAGGTTTGTGTTTGCAATACCTCCAAACCCTAACCCTAACAGCTGGAAGCCTTCACCAAAATACCCTCATGAAGAAGGCGCCTACCTCTAGAGAGAGGAGGAGTGAGGTGGTGAGTTGTCCACTCTAGGTGGCAGGCAAGTGCTTTGTGGAGCAAGCTAGAGAGGACACATTGCTGGGTACTCCCTTTGTACTACAAAGGGGATAAGGTGTGGGTGGTGGACATTGGGTTTTGTCCACCTCAGGACATTAGTGTGTGTGAACACCGGGCTGGTCATAATTTATAAGTGAGTTTTAGTCGCCCAAAACTTAATGAAGTGTGTACATACTCACTTATAAATTAGTGTTAACTCCTAAGGCTAGGTTTATGAACAATACTTACCACCTGTCACATGTCACATAACCATGTTAGTAGATAGTTTCACACACACGGTTTACGAGCGGGCGTCCCCTTACCCGAAACTACACATTGGTCAAGCAAGCATGAAAACAGTATGCAATTTCAATTGTAAGCAAGCACATAAAGATGCTATGCAATGCAGCATTGGTATGGACAATCCCCGTTCATGACACTATACCAAATAGATGTGCTCTAGGCAAGTACACGAAGTACCAGACCCTATGGAATACCAATCCACCAGGCATTTCCGGGCATGTACACAGAGGCACAAGTCCCAACGGAAAGCCAAGTCCACATTATCACATGAGTAGCATCAATCCCCAGCATATACAACTGCCATGGACACCAGTCCAATGTACATAACATGCTGAGAAGGACCTGGTTCGCCACCACCACTCTACCAACTAGGGAAAACCTCACGGAACTCCAGTACAAAAGCTTCTTCCGAATGCTCAAAAGTAGAGGGGCAAGCTGTTTCTCCGGAGAGATATTGATGCCCACCTGACATCCAAGATAGCTAACTAGAGTACCCCTCGGGATCTAGTGGAAAGCCTAAACTGGGCGCCAAGTCGGGGTAGGTGCAAACCCTGAAGCCACACGACTTGTGCTAGTTGATCTGTGCTCCTGATGCGCAACAGAAGATCTTGATCGCCTCAACGAATCTCTGGAGATTCCCCACATCTCCAGATAGGTAAGCTGCTATATCATCTGCAAACTCTAAGTCCAGCAACTCCTCTTGAGTACGGAGGGGGAGACGCAATCCCCGGAGCCCCGTCTCGTGAGTTGAGAGAAAACTGCTTAGGGCCTCGGCGACAAATAAGAAAAGATAAGGTGCCAGAGGATAGCCCTACCAGACCGAGCGAGAGAGGGGAAATCCGTGGGCTTCCTGAATGAGAGCTTGACTGTGAGAGGCCAAGTGAAGTCCTGAAACACCACGGATCCACTCCATGGGGAACCCCATCCGGCTCATCATGCCCTCCAGAAAGCTCCGATCTACCCTATCATAAGCTTTCTCAAAGTCAAGGAGTAGCACTATGAGGTCCTGTTGCCGCATCCTGGCCGAAGCTGTTGCCTCCTCCCAAAAGGTGAAGATGTTGTCCAGAATGCTCCGATCTTGAACGAAACTTGTCTGTGTCATGGATCAAGTTAGGGAGGAAAGGTTAAAGTCTCCTGCCTAATGGCCTTGGCCAAAATCTTGTAGGTGGTCGCAAGAAGCGTAATGGGTCTGCACTGCCGAATCTCCAATCTGTCACCACCCTCCTTAGGAATCAAGTGTATCAAACCCTCTGAAAGCCTCTCTGGCATGGCACCTGCGATCATAACCTCATTGAAGGCAGCTTGTGGGCCGCCTTCCATGAGGTCCCTGTGTTGAAGAAAGTTAGACTGGAAGCCCGTCCGCCCTCGGGCATTTGCCCTAGGAAGAACAATCAATGCCTTCGCCAGCTTCTCTGTAGTGAATGGAGTCAATAAGGACGACCGAAGAGTGGGGGGGACCACCTCTCTCGTGCGCCGCTAGACCCTCTCGCGCGCGTCCATCACTTGTGGGGATAATGGGGCACTAGTGAGAAGAGATTGATGTGCAAGGCAATATGGGACATGCAAGCAAGGATAGAGTAGTATGCAAAGCATGGGGGCAACCTAAAGATCAGCCCGCCTTATTCATGTTTGATGACTGCTCTACCGACAACTTCATCTCCACCCAAATGGCTGCCACCTTGGGGATTGAAGTAGGAGACATGGGACCCGAAATATATTCACGTTCAGCTTTTGTTGAGAAGGATGTGAAGGTCACTCCTCTCATTGGAAAGCTGCAAATCCACATCCAGGGTTACCTCGACCATGAGAACTTCCTTATTGCACCTCTCAATGGATGTGATGTATTGCTTGGCAAACCATGGCATGCTCGCCTTGAACCCCACAAGAACTACAAGACAAACAAACTCTCTTTTATGTACAAAGGCCGACATCATCTTATAGATGCAGGTGAATCGGGTGATACTGTCCCCGTTGCATCTCATGTACAAATCAATAACGCAATGAAAAAGAGAGTTTCTTCATACTTGGTTTTTGTATGTGATGATGTGGAACATAGCAACGTGCATGTAGATTCTCTTACTCATGATAGGTTGAATTTTCTAAGCGAACATAGAGATAGCCTCCTTTACGGCTAGAGGATCACCATATTGATTTGGTGCCAGGTTGTTCACCTCCTAACAAGCCGGCGTATCATCTGAGTGCATGCCAACGAGAGGAGATTATGAAGCAAGTTGGTGAACTCAGTTTAGTGTGACCAAGTTCTTCACCATTTTGTTCACCTGTTCTTTTTATGCGGCTTCTTGTGTAGAAGAAGGATGGTTCATTTCACATGTGCGTGGATTATAGGGCACTTAATCAAGTGCAAACATGTGGGACCGGAACCCAGAGAGCCCGTTATGGAAGATCCACCTGAAGTAGATGAAATGGAAGAGGTGTTACAACCAGAACAGATTGTGTTTCACAAGGAGCGTAAGCTTGCAGGTGGCAAACTTCAAAGACGCTACCTTGTGAACCTCAAGAATTATTTATCCATGGATGCTAAATGGATGGATGAGGTATACTTCCAGGAGTATCCGCAACTCCTAGAAGCATACTTAGAAGCTTTTGAGTTGCAGTCAACTGGTTGGGATGTCACTAGTTGGGCATTCTCTACGCTTCCGGACCTACAGACAGGATCCATAGTGTGGACATGACACCTCGTGGCAAGGACTTATGCCTATACCAAGGGTCATGTGGACTGGCACCTCATGGTAGGAAACTGATGTCTACACCACGGGCCAGTAGGGTGGATAATAGAGTTGGGTATTTTGTTCCACGGCGTGGGCCCATATCCAGATTACGGTATTCCTGTTGGCCTAGGGACGTAATGTCTATGCCCGGAATGACCACCTGCGCTGCTACAAGCTAAATGAAAGGGAGATTGACCAATACATTCTTATGCATGGCATACGTGCATGCTTGGAACTCTTTTTGCATGAATTGTTTTATTGACTCCAAGATCTGTGTCTAGTTTATGGGTAGGGGTCGCCATCTCGTGAACCGTGTAGGTGAATTTGTATTCTGACGTTGCTTGTGGGCTTTTGTTGAGGTGTTCCAATGGCCACCCATTATATGAATGGAAAGACGTATCCTCTCCCTCCCTTGTAGGGAAATAGGGGCCTTCTTCATGAGGAGGAAAAGGAAGACAATTTTCAGCATAACCAGGCCACATGCATGTTTTTTGGCATGGTTTCTTGCTTCAACCGGAAAATAAGTGCTACACTGCTGTCCAGCCCTTGGGAGTCCTTTTCAGCTGCTATCTCATGGATATGTACCTGTTGAAAATGCTGTGGTGCATTTCTATCACCGACAATTTGATCAAAAGCTGAATTCTTCTCTCAAAATCAGAAAATTCAGTAGTAAGAGCGTCTACAAATTCTCCACCTACTCTACATCTGTGTGCTTGACCATTAAGGTCTTTTATGGCTCGGCGTGGCACACACAAGCTTGTGTATGGATGCCGGTGGAGCATATCTACTTGTGGCAAGACACAAGGGATTGGGGAGTAAGGTTCTTTGCAACAAAGGCTGTGGAATCAACCCCGACTTCGACAAAACATGTTTGCAAAATGTTTTCATTGCATGGATGTCATTGGAAATGTGGCATGTGATGCCCATGAAGCTTGTATCTTGAGAAATCCTTCCTATTGTAATGTCATTTAAATTTCAACATTGCTATCTCATTTTGGTTTTGTACCATTTCGTCTTGTTTAATAGTACTAATAGTTTAAGTGTGTGTCAAGATTGTGCTCAATCCTTTTTGGAGCAATTACACTGCCGGTAGGTGCAGAAGCTCATTGGTCCTCACAAGGTACCTCTCCCCACTCCCTTGGAGATTTTCGGAAGGACCCGTGGGACAGCTATTGGCCCAGGAAGATCACACTCTTCCTTTGGCAATTAGCCCACTGCGACCCCACTGTCAGCACTTTGTTGGCCATCGGAGGACAGCCGGCACAGTGTGTGCATTGCAACCATCCCACGGGGTGGCAGTGGCACTGCCTTCGGGATTTCCCCAAAGCGCAACAGGTTTGGCAGTGGATCATTTGCCTCTACACTATAGTGTGGGCACTCCGTGCACCATCACCTAGGGGCAGTAGCTTGGGGGATTGAGACTTGCCCCGCTCTCTCCTACAAGGAGGCAACGGGCAGACAGGCTCTCTGACTCTCTTACTCCAGGATTGATATTGTTCCCACTCCCGACAGATTGAGCATTGGTCTCCAGGGACTAGTCAGAGATGGAAGATCATCAGCAGCATTGTTACATGGCATATATGGCGGGCGGCCATCGGAGGACTGCTGGCACAGTGTGTGCATTGGAACCATCCCACGTAGTTGTAGTGGCACTGCCTTTAGGACTGCCCTAAAGTGCAACAGATTTGGCAGAGGATCCTTTGCCTCTACACGACATTATGGGCGCTCTGTGCACCATCACCTGGGGGCAGTAGCTTGGGTGATTGAGGCTGGCCCTGCTCTCTCCTACGAGGAGGCAACAGGCAGACAGGCTCTCTGACTATCTTACTCCAGGATTGATATTGTTCCCACTTCCGACAGATTGAGCCCTGGTCTCCAGGGACTAGTCAAAGATGGGAGATCATCAGCCAGCATTGTTACCTGGCAAATATGGCGGGCCTGTTGCAGCGAGGCCGGGCACTCTCACCCCTCCTATGGAGTCCATCCGTTCCATATGGACCGATGTCATTCACACCCTCGTGCGAGTGGGGGAAGCTTCAATGAGGTTTGAATCGCATGCATAGATGGAGAGAGGCTTTTCTGCGCACATGGTCCCTTTCTCTCTGATCGGGATGGCAAGATCACAAGTGTTTGACCTTCTGGTCCCTAGTGTGGTATAAAGTGTGCCTGCAAAGCATCTCTTTCTGCATCATTTGGATGGGTTCAAATTCTTTATTTTATTTTCTTGTGGATTATTAGTGCTCTTTTAATCTAAGTGAATAAATAATAGATCTTGCCCTCTACAACTACATGGTCCACACTTCTGATTATGAGTCATCTGGCAATGAAGGTGAACTATAGTGGTATCCTTCTCCAAATGTGTTGAGGGGTGGCAATCCCGTAAGGTATGCTGTCATATTCCACCTTGCACCTATGATTGTCGGGTGGCTTGGCATTTATTTAAGAATGTCAGCGTGACTCTGCCTCATGCCTGCAGGGGTGGCAGGCTTGAGCGAGCCACAATCATGCCAAACCAGATGGCTCCAGAAGGCCACAAAGTGCTACCAATGAAGGCATTTGCTAGAAATTTCTATCATTCATTTATCAGCAATAAAACGTCTACAAAGATGGGAGGCATTTTCATTGTCTGAAGTGTATATTTCCTTAGTGATTCATTGATGTTTTAGCTCGAATTATATCACATACAAGGTGCCAATACCTTAAATGCTGTTATACAACCTGCAGCCTCTTTCCAAGGCCGCCTTCAGCTCATTCTACAGAGGAGGAGCTATCATGTGGAGAAGATGTGGCAACCCATGAAAAGAGTCTTGTACATCCATTCAACCCCAACATCAAAGTAAGAAGTGGTGTTTTGGCAAGTGATTGTTCTGAAATCATGAAGGCCTTCTTTCGAAAACGAAGAAAGGAGAACACTATAGCTCCAGCCAACGAGCTTGACCGTTCCAGCCATTTTTCATTGAAGAGAAAAGTAGTTCAGAAATTTGTGTCTTTCTTCAGATTCTTTGGTTTCCAATAATTAATGGAGCATAGACTTGGGCTCAATTTTGCAAAATTTGGACTGTTTTCTATTTATATGTTACTATTTTCTGGTGGTGTGAAAATTGATGTCAGCAGGCTATAGTGAGCTATGAGTAGATTCTTAAGTGCATTTTTTTCTTCAATGCGTCTGGGAGACTGCCTAATGAACAAATGCTGGGCTTCACAAAAAACTGTCATTCCATAGAATTATCTCTGGTGCAAGCAAAACTGGCTTTGAATTTTTTGATTCCTTTTACGTTAAGCATCAGTCAAGCCATCCACATTTTGTTCTGTTTGAGTGTCTTGTTCATTTCTCTGTCTCTCTCTCCATCAATTTGCTTTAGTGTAAAATTAGATACTATATCTTCATACCCTCCATTGAGGAAAGCTTCTGCCTACGGAAATGGTGTGTGCATCTGCCTACGGAAATGGTGTGTGCACTGTGTTTTCATGTGGCAGGAATGGTAGGCCTCTAGCCATTTCTTGTCTTGTCTTGCTTGACGGCTTCAAAGATTTCGTTGATCCAAGTGCTATAATTTTGAAAGTAATTCTTATTGTTTACCTTGACAAGTGGCATTTTCTTTATTGTTCAATGGCATGGCATTGATTTGTATATGTGATTGAAAGCTGGGCAATTTTAACCATGTATATACAATTTTCACGTTTGAAAATTATATTTGCCAATTTTTTACATCCTAACTACCCAAAAACATGCATGACACATGCAACAAGACAAACAATGGGAATAAGGATCTAAGTCAAGGACGACATGCTTATGCTACTATCTATACACACTTTCCTCCCACACTTGAAATATGTAGTGACATCAATAACTTCCATTCATAGAATTGCCCTCATTGCCTTCATTACAAAGGTACTCCATTGAGGGAAACTCACTAGATTTATTGATGCAGTCTCGGGAGTCCCTCTCCTCAAGGGAAAGGACCAACGCTTTAAAAAAACAACATTCTAGTGTATATATCATAGGAGATGACAATATTACAAGCCCCATTTTACTATAAATCCATCCAATTATGAGATGGCCAACACACACACACAACCCCCAACAACCTTTCCCACCCTTCTTATGGAATACTATTGTATTTTATATTAGATAACTTACAAAACTTGCTACATTTTATGGGAATAATAGATTCTAGTTGTGTTGTATTTCATAAGAGAAGTGATTGTACCTTGTATTACAAAGCTTCATCATGATGATATCGCTGACACACGTCATAACATGCTAACATAGCAAAGATATAAAACACAACACCAAAGATAAAAACGCACAACACACTTAAAAGTGTGAAAACTTTTCCACCTTTATAGCCATCATACTTAGAAGTTGATGAGTAGCATTTGTGTTGAGTCCTTTCAATACTACTACAATCCATCTTCATTGCTACTATAAGATGAATTGGTCTCTCATACTTTCGGGGAACCTATGTAAAAAAATTGTTTTGCTGAGTGAGGATACAAAAAAAAGATTGAAGAAGAAAAGAAAGGAAAAATAAATTTTAGAAATGATGTGATACCTTCATTTCATGTTATCTTGCTAACTTACGTTTCCTACAATCACTCCTACCCCCTGAAAAGATATTCATCACCATGGAAATGAATGTCTTTAGAGGATTATAGAATCGAACCCTTATTTGTTACCCATAACCCATGCGACATGTTAACTTTTTGCTCCAACTTTTTATTCGTATTTTCTCTACCAAAAAACTAATTTATAACAATTTGTTAATTCTTTATTTAATATATTCATGTATTGGTATTTGTTACCTAATTTGACTAAATTAAACAAGAAAAAAAGATAATGTTTATCATCGATATTTAGTCAAGTATAAAGGACACCTCGTCGAAGATTCTCAATGGTTACTTGATCATGCTCTCACCATCTATCCATCCTTGATTGTATCTTATACGAATACTAACCCATGATTATTATTGATGATTTTGTGACAATTGAGGATAGTTACTTGTCACCCTCGGGGTATGTTATGTGGAGTAAATTTATGGAATATATATTTCCATGCTTTCTTATTTATGGATTCGAGTTAATCCAAGGAATATATATTCTCACATTTTTCACTTTTATGAATTCTCCGAGACGGGTTTAGATTGGGACACCTTTCTAAATTCGGGTGATTATAGCTTACTTTTCATGTACGTGGGTAAATCTATACATGCCTAGGAGTATTCGTTGCATTGTCTTGTTAATATGACGTTTCGTATGGTTGTTTATTTTGGTCAATTAATAAATAATTGATTGGCTTAGTTGATGCAAGTGCATATCGTTGGATCGGATAATGGAGGCTAGCTGGTGTTGGTTAGGAATATCTTGAGATAATCGATTTTAAATATCGATGAATAGTATTCGATTTTAAATATCGATGAATAGTATTCGATTTTGTGACAACAAGAGCCATTAATTTATTTTGGACATCATTCATATTTTTTTAGCAATGTGTATATATTACTTGGGACATATAAAAGCTTCCTTATGCATATTTGAATTTTCAAGATATGTGTACTTTTATAAGGTTCAAGGCTCACACTTATTTTTAAAGAAGCCTAGCTTGCACGAAAGCTACTTTTGAAGCAAGCTATTCTTGAAGAAGTTGGCATATTTATAAAACACATTATTTTGAGCCCCAAAAGCTATCCCATGAAATATATTTAAGTACACCAAGAGAAACCGTGGGCACTCTTGTGTGGAGGCAAATTGAACCCAATATTGTATCTTGAGTATTTCTTTATTCTATTTGTTCTCAATATTATATTTGTTGCAATCACTATTTTGGGTTCATGTCAACCTCTCACAACATGCACATGGGTGAATAGCCATGCTTCCAAGGCATATAAAAGATATCATGACACACACCTCTCCTAGTGAAATACTGTAGATAATTGTTCAAAGATACTAACTATAAAAGAGCTAATATTACTCACAATAAAATAGTAACACCAAGTGCATCAACAAACAGATACACACTACACAATATTGTAGCTGGCACTTAAACAACACAATTGGGGTGCTAATAATGTAAGGAGAAAATGACTTTCTTATATAATGGAAGTCTTGGCAAATGTTTTGGTATTTTCATTTCCTACAAGTATGGAGACAATGAGCTAAGTACACCAACCATTGATAGGTTTAAGGTGATTTTGTAGTATTTAGTCAACCATGTTGAAATCCCGTCTAACTATCTAACGATCTGTTTGGGAGAGGAGTTTTGTGATGGTGTTCCAAAAGGCCACCCTCTCACCTCGCACATTAGGTGCATAAATATTCAAGATATCCAATTTTTGACCCTCATGCATGACCATAATTCACCACCGTGGCATGTATGATAACACCATGTCCAATAACATGAGGCATAAGTGACGTTACAACAAAAATGCATACACCCCTTGTAGCAAAAAATAACCATACCAATTTTACCACACTAGTGCCCATCCAATTGGTGTTCGTGCAACATAAGAGCACATCCATAGTTTCATCTATAATAGCAAGATGGAGCTAGTCCTTCATGAGGCGCCTCCTACTACATATGGGAAGCCCTTTGATGCCCGACACATCCCATGAGACAATTCCCATGGTAAAGATGTGGTTTATACCTTGAACCTAAGCAAACGTTTAGCCGGTGTTTTTGCCCACCTCTCATAATGTTGGAGGAGGGGGAAGTCACTTTGCACAATACAAGATGGCCTTGCAAAAGGCATCGTGATCAAATCTATCATACTGTACATCTTGGAAATCCTCTTTAGATGGCGACATGTCTTGGTGTGCATCTTCATGATCCCCCATGCCATGTACATCATGCGTACTGCCCAACCCAACATGAGGACTCAACAAAATCATTCTAGCCTCATGCATCGTCCTTCTGCGAAGATGACTTAGTATCTTCAACCCAAATACATCATCATCTTATAATACACTATGTGTGGGTGAAGCATGAGCCACTATCCTAGCAAGGGGCAGCCATGAGAGATGACATGCCACTCCTAGAAAAATGATAGCCAAGATAGAGCCTTAAGCTGTGTCACTTGAGGGGTGCATGCACACCGTCTCCTATGACTCCTATCCCTAGGGCAATCCCTAGCAAAATGATGGCCCAAGTAGAGCCTTAGGCTATGTCACTTGAGAGGTTCATGTACACCATCTCCTATGACTCCTATCCCTAGGAAAATCCCTAGCAAAGTTCTTGCAAAAAAGGTCCTCAAAAAGCTCATTGTTCACAAGCAAGCACCATAACCATAGGAACCACATATGCACCCTAACGCATAGTGACCACTTAGGTGCAACAGAGGTCGACAAGGCAGGGAGGATAGGGGGCACTTGTAGGACTAGCCTAAAAGTTGACCCAATGGCTTCCAGCATCGGGGCTAATACACGTGAGGAAGACTTCAGAACTTGAACCCCGATTTGTAGAAGTATGCTATGACGTGGGGTAGTCAGCTGCCCTATGTTCAGGTCAAACACTATACAAGACTTCTCACAAGTGTGTCTTTGATGATCTTCAACAAGATGCACGTCATGCCTTGTGGGGGGTAGTGAACCCTATGTTCAAGAAGTCAAACACTATACAAGCCTATGTTCAAGTCAAACACTTGTGGGCTAGTGAACCCTATGTTCAAGTCAAACACTCGTGGGCTAGTGAACCCTATGTTCAAGTCAAAAACTTATGGGCTAGTGAACCCTATGTTCAAGTCAAACACTATACAAGCCTTCTCACAAGTGTGTCGAAGCCAAGCCCTCACACACCAACAAGTAACTCCAAATATTCTGCTGACTTGAATATTGTCCCATATGAAGGTGGAACATGCTACACATGTTTGGATTTGAGCATAGCCTTACCTTCCATGAGCCTTAACCTAGTAAGTGTGTAAGGAGGACTTATCCGTATCGCCCTTCTTAATGATGTAAGAAGGCAAAGATAAGGGCAAAGGCCAAAGAGGGTTGTGCAAAAATAAAAAGCTTGAGTTTGGACTTTGAATTAGTCATAGTGCAAAAGCCTGAGGCACAAAACTAAAGGATAATTAAACACCATAAACAATAAAAGGATCAGAATCTTTGATTAAAAAAATAAAAGAACCAAAATCATCGATTAAAAAAAATGATTAAGAACACATAAAAATGTAATGCACGACAAGTTTCACAAACCATAAAAACCCCACAAATAGGGAAAGGACTAGAATCATCGGTCCAAAAGAAAAAAATATTAAAAGAACACACAAAAACACAATGCGCGACAAGTTGTCAAGGACAATAACATGTTGTGGCCATTGAAAGTGGTTCCAAACAAGTGTTCTAAAGTTGCCTCCCTTGGTGGGATAGTAGAAGACCTCCCACTCAAACCATCTCTTGACAAGGAGAAGGAACTAATAGATTATTCAAAACTTCCCAAGAAATCGAAAGAGTACCCTAACCTAGTGTTGATGGAAATGTAAACAAACAAGAGCTTCTAGGGAAAGTACATGTTTAACTAGAATCAATCCTTGAGAAAGTGGTTGAGTACAAACCACTAAACCTGTCTAGGCACATCCCTAAGCTAATTCTAAAACCAATAAGGAAGCATTAGAACATGCCAAAAGCTATGCCAAGAAAATCACGGAAAAAGTGCATGTTCTTAGATTCTCCAAAACTAATCCAACTTGATGAGGCAATGCTAAATGTAATTGTCAAGGCATGAGACTAAATGCAATTGTTAAGGCATGGGTCAGCATACCTAGCTAGGCATGGCCTCTAAAGGAGGACCTAGTGCGGATTTTATATAGGTCTGACCCCACCTATGAATATCGCCCTTGGGGGGACATCATAGGCCTTGCAACCTTATTGTCCTCAAAAGTCTGAGTTGTGATTCTCTTTTACAAGGAAACACTCATCTTGGAGAGACCTATCAAAATAGATGAATAGAAATCTAAGAGCCCATATCAAGCGTCTAAAGAGATTGAGCCATGCCCAAGTGAGTGCTCTCCTTCTTTAGCTAAAACTCAAGCAAGGATTGCCTAAATTCCCAATGAATAAGTTGGGATTCTATTCTGAGAGCGATAAAATGCATGGCATGCTCCCTATTGTGTGCAAAGGGTAAGCAAGTTACTATATGAAGAACATGTCTTATACATGTCTACAACAAATGGTTGTAACCCAACGTGAAGTTCCCCATTGAATGGCGGTGTAACCCAACGTGAAGTTCCCCATTGAATGGCGGTGCTAAAGTTAGCATAATCGCCAAGAGTTACAAAGGACTTGGGGAAGCCCACCACTAGTAAACAAGGTAACACTACAACAAATGGTGGTAACCCAACATGAAGTTCCCCATTGAATGGCGGTGCTAAAGTTAGCATAATCACCAAGAGTTACAAAGGACTTGGGGAACAAGGTAACACTTATTGAGAACATAGCAAAACCCATGGGAATACTTCAAGATGTCAAAATCAAGACATTTGGGTTTTCCACCACCACTCCTCTGTGGTAATGGACTTCTAAACACACATGGTTCTTAATGACTATAATATTGGATGGCGGTGCTAAAGCTAGCATAATCACCAAAAGTTGCAAAGGACTTAGGGAAGCTCTCACCACTAGTAAACAAGGTGACAAGAAAAACCCATGGGAATCCTTCAAGATGTCAAAATCAAGACATTTGGGTTGAGTTTCCACCACCACTCCTTTGTGATAATGGATTTTTAAAGGAGAGGGTTCTAAGTGCTTATGCATGGCTTATACACATTTAGGTTGAGTTTCCACTCCTTTGTGGTAATGGAATTCCAAAAAAGAGGGTTCTACGGGCTTATGCACGACTTGGACACATGGTCAAGAAGGAATTACATTTAAATCATATGCAAAGGTGACCAGACCTACTATGCAGGCCATCATTCATGCTGTGCGGTCTTGAGCTCGTTTAGGCTTGTCTAAGCCTTGGAGCAACCAAAGAAGGCCGCATAGGGGGTGGCCATGTCTACAGGCTAACGGCACAATAGCACTATGAGCAGTTCGTGAGCACTAGAATGTTTGTAGCTTTCTTTCATTGTGCTTTTATAGAGCAAGCATTTGACATCTTCCACATATTTAATTTCAAAGTCTACAAGTAGGGCCGCATGTCTAGCTCCATTTCGTCCAAGAAGACCATGGAGATTAAATTTGAAAATGCTATTATGAAGGATCTTAGAAAAATTTCTTATGGTGGCAAGCTTCAATGGAGAAGGTTAAGATCTTGAATCTTGATGAGTTTTCATGGTGAATGGTGTTCAAGTGATGGAGATTCCTTGGAGATTTGCCATGGTACAGGGTTTTTTGTTTGAAGCTTCTTGATAAAGTTTCATAGAGTTCTCTTAATAAAGTTCTTGGAGATCTTCTAAGACAAGCTATGATCTTGGAGCCCAATGGATTATTAGAGGTTCTTGATGGAGATCTTTGATGGCTTCAATGTGCTTGATGTATACACATAGTGCGTCATCGATATCCATCATTTAGCATTGGCATGGTTTCAAATTGGCAAGGCAATGCAATGGTATTTGCGTAGTTTTCATGTTCAAATCTCGATGCAAAAACAAAGGAGACCATGGCAATATTTTCTCAAACCTCCCTAGCTACACTTGATGGGAAAGGTTTAATGCATTGTTGAATATTGGATTAATGCCTTCTTGATCAAGGAAAGTTTATGCATAATTGCCGTGGACAATGGATGCCTTTGAGTGCATTGAATTGGTGTTTTTCACAGTTTTGACTAGGTTCTGGGTAGGACCACAAAACCCTAATTCAGCAAAAATGGGTTAGGGCTATTTTGTGAGTGATTGCATAACCTCTTAGTACTCTCTAAGGGCTATGTCTAAAGTCGTTAAGCTCCCAATTCTGGTATCATTTGCTATCCCAACCGGCAAGGTAAATTGCAAGCAAAAACTCTAATTGAGTCATAGCCTATTTTGTATCTTGCCCCAGTGTTTACATATTTTGAGAGTAATCTATTAGAGCTTCGAGTAAAGCCATTGAATTCCTCAATCCATTACTATTTAGTCAATCAATGGACATAGTTGTCTTCTTTGAAAAAGTCAAATTGAAATATAATTTCACTTTGACTTTGACCAAACCCTCTTGGGAGTGTTAAAATTACAGCAATGTGATGAGCTATGGTGGATCAAATGCTAGAATCAACATCATTAACAAAGTGATTAGATGATAATTCAGATGTGATTATAGTGTTTACATCCAAGCATCAAATCCCACTGATTTCTCCTTGATTCACTCCACCTCTTTTGCTTGATTCTCTCCACCTCTCCTAGAATATCTCCACACTTCCTAAATCTTCTCATGCTACCCTTTATCTCCCAGTAGATTCTTCTCACCTGCATCGAAGTGGAACAAATGTGCCGGGTATGCCTATGTATGGTACTATGTTTGGTGCCTCCTCAATGCAAGTAAGGAGTGTGGACAAGAGTAAAAGTATGGATGCGTAAGATTTTTCATAATGTATGAACTTGCGCATTCAAGTTTGCTAGAACCAATGAAATTGGAAGTTTTCCTTGAGTACATGGGTTCTTCACAAGTGAGTGGTTTATGGTTCAAAAGTGGAGAGTCATTTTCACAAGCTTTGTTTTCTTTTGATGGTGAAATTGCATGGGACTCAGGGATTAGATTCATAATTGGGATGTTTTTTTCTATACCTTTCCTTGTGGCAAGCTTGATAAAGTGATTTATATTGGTGGCAAGATCTAGCTTGATAAAGCTAGATCTTGGTGGGTGAAAGAAATGCGCAACTATGAGTGGGATTGGGGCCTATGAGATTGTGTAAAAATTTGTCGCTACTTGAGAGCAAATGAGCTTTAGACATAAATGCATGGCATCTTTACATGAGGAATCCTTGTCTAGGTATGCCAAGAAGGATTGTTACCTTTCCTTCTTCAATTCAGATATCAAGGAAAAGGAAAGCATGGGTGGATTTGTGCAAAAGCTAGACAAAGAATCCATATAAGTGGTCTAATACATTATGCAAGGTGATGATGACATTGCTCTCAAATGAGGTCTTGTTATTGCTGGGATTATTTTACATGCCTACCTCATCTCTTAGCGGGAAATCTACAAGGATTTCACTTTAGTCCAAGTCTTTCATTGGAGACAATTACTTCTACGAAGATTCTTCAAGTGAAGATGGTGATGCCGATGAGAAATACTAAGAAATTTCTATGTATGCATCGGTGGCTGAAAATGAACTAGTGGATAGCGATGAGGATGCAAGTGTAGATAGGTTAATGAAGGACAATTGCATGGTTCTCTTGATGAAAATGATTTTGGGAATAGTGATGCTTGTGATGAGACCACTCGATGAAGGGGATGACTGTTATAGTAATTTTCATGATGGTGACTCTCAAAAGGTCAATGTGTATTATGGTCTCATGAAGATGAGACAAGTGTTGAAGATCCATATGATGATATTGGGGATGCAAATGATTGTGATCCATGTGAGGACATTTATGCGGAAGATGCTATGGGTTACGATGCCTATGAGGACATCTATAGTGATGATATGGCATTTATGAGGACACACACACACACACACACACACACACACACATATATGGGTTACGATGCTATGGGTTACGATGCCTATGAGGACATCTATAGTGATGATATGGCATTTATGAGGACACACACACACACATATATATATATATATGTTGATGACTCACGGGAGGTCTATGATGGTGATTCATGACCATGATTGGCCATGACACCTATGCCTCCAATGATGATGATGATGATGCATATTATTCTGACGCTAGCATATGTGAGGAAGACCTTCATTGCTTATACTTCTCTTATGTGAGTAAGAGTGGTTTGGATTCATTTCCATATGATCTAGGTGGATGCTATACACACGATGAAAATATGTATGTTTATGTATCTACTTATGGGGTTAATAGATTTCCTTTTGAGCCGAGCGTTTTTGGTGGCTATCTTTCTTTGGATGGGGGATGGCAAGGATTCAAGTTTGGTCCAGGAATAAGGCATTCCACATGATGAATGTGTTTGAAGGGTCCAATGAGGCTCAACAAATAGTGAATTAACTTGCTAGAATTTCGTGCAAATTCCCTGTGCTCTACCTTTGGGTTTTGGATGCATATTACTTGGAAGTCATGGACACATTAAAGTGTAATGTGAAAAAGGGGGCTCTATAGAAGTTAACATAAGCCGAGTTTGGGCACTAACGGATCTAATCCCTTCTACTATGAGGCTTTGAGAATTGGCAAATTTTTATAGAAAATTTTAAGAGGGCTCGGAGATACGAAGTGTTCGTGTTAAACTAGCTCAAAAATATAGCCGCCACCCTTGGCAAGTACTTTGTGGGTCCCAAAGAAAATCAATGATTTGGGTTGGTTAAGGGAGAATACCAGGAACACATAAGTCTTGGATTCAATCCTTGCCCACACACCTGCGAGGTGTAAGCCTAAAATGGTGTTTCTTTCAGTATACTCTCACATAATGCAACATTTGCACACTAAACACTATAAAAAAACCTAAGTTCTAATATGGGTACCAAATTCTCTTTCACATTAATTAACTAGTGAGGGTTTGAACCTTTGACTGGAAGCTTTAGGTTTTTTTTTGGAAACCTTATGGTGCTCTCAAAGGCCGTGGGATGTTTCTAGATTTTTATCGCTTCATCGTCGACCGCCTCTCTAGGTGCCTATAAAAGAAGGCGGTGGAATTCGATTGTCTATTGTGAATGCCTCCTTGTAAAATTTTTGTGACGTAGAGCTACTCTGAAAATGAACGTGCATTGTTTAAATTGTCTGAGAGAGAGAGAGAGCTACATTGGGCAACACATTGTTTAAAATTTAAAAAAATGTTAAAAAATAAAAACAAAAGTTCAAAGAGCAAGATGAACGCTGACGAATATGAACATTGATGAGAGGAAACTGTAGCGCAAAGAGAGGGATAAAAAATAAAAAAATAAAAAAAATGGAAGGGTTGGTTGGGTAAAAAGCTACAAAGCTCGTTAATTGAACATTAGAACCTTAATTAATTTAACAAGCTCGATTAATTAATTAATGGGTAGTGACCCAAATATGGGTAGTGAATAGGTAGAGTGGACTTGTGAATAACACATATTGTGTTAAACTCATAAAAACCATTTTACGATCCTTTGACCTAGGAGAATGTACATGATTCCAAGGTGGTGTTTAAGCTTAACCTATAAAATCAACCTTCCCACTTAAGGCTTATTTTCATTTGAATCCATCTCCTACACACTTGTTGTTGAATCCATCTCCTACACACTTGTTGTTGCATCAACATTTCTTGACTCATCACTCCACAAAGAACAAGACCTATGTAACCACATCACACCTAACATGCAAAATATAACTAACATAATGAAAACAATGAGAGGCCACATATCGTCACATGGCTTCTCTCCCTTCCTATTAGAGTTGGATTGATAGATGGAGCAAATGGGCCAATAAATGTGGTTTTAGCAATGTAGGGATGCATAATATCTTAGCAAGGAGGTGTTGGTGTGCCTAAATGATAGAACCCAATCCGCACGATCGATGCGAATGTTTGAAAGTTAGGACGACATGGCATAAACATGTGTGAACGATCGTCGATAACCTTCCTTCACAAACTTCTCATGCGAAAAAAAAAACAGACGCTTTTTTTTAAATTGAAGAGCAAAGTTGCTTGAGTAAGGGAGGTTTCACAAGCTTCTAGTTGGAAGCTTGTGCAACCCACTTGGAAAAAGGCAATATAGGTTGTGCAGAAAGTGCTAGACGTACAAAGTGGGAGCAGAAACCATGTTCAGATGCAGCTTTGCCACTTGTTGATGAGAAAGGTGTAGCGAGGATTTAAGGGTCAAGGCTGAAAGCGTGTGACCCCAGCCTCACCTAAGACAAGTACTAACATGGGGGTGTACACGTGTACGGAAAATCCTGGGAAAATCTTTGTTTCCTATAAAATTTAATGTAGACGGTCAGACTTTACACCGTATAAAGCCGTGTAGATTTAGGAAAACTAAGGCTAAATAAAGAAAGAAGGCGGGTTTCTGTGTTAGTCCTTGACCTCCTCGTCCGCCCTCCTCCCCTAACAGTTCTTTTTGCAGCAAACAGAACGAAAGCACGCTACAGTGTTGTCACCCCAAGCAAAAGCAAATGCAGCTCGAGTCAGGAACGCATCGCGCAACGTTTCTTCCTCGCTGGACCTTCTTGTTAGCATGTAAACTGGATTTCTCTGCACCTGCATATTAAGCTCTTCCCAGAGAGAAATAAGCACAGCCTGAAGCTTTACCTGGAGGGAAAAACAGCAAGTAAGGGCCTGGCCATGCAAAAACACAGAGGCTCCGTTCTCGGCTATGGCTAAAGACAGCTTTCTTCCGCACCCAGGGTAAGTTGAACGAATGCTCTTTCCTTCTTTGGACAGAATAACAAATGTCGCTTGAACAGAACTCGCAGCGGGAGCAAGAAGAAGGGCCAGGGACTTTTCTGTCCCTTTCTGCGCAAGCGCCTTCTTTTTCTTCTTCTTCTTCTTTTTCGCCATTTAAACTTGTTGCAGCAGAAACTTCTCCCCGTGAAGCAGTCACGCAGGAGCAAGGAGACCTTGAAACTTGCCTTTCACTGCAGCAGCCAAGCCAGTGGGCTATAGGACAGCAGACAGTTGCATGCCTGCAAGAGCCTCAGCCAAGCCAGGCAGAGCAACAGACGCTTGCATACCCAAGCCAGACTTTAGAGACAGTATCATATCTGGAAGGGCTTCGGGATGAGCAGAAGACATCAACTTTTTCCGAGCAGATGACATCACAATTTGCACAGCAACCTGGGCCTTCAGAGCATCAGAAGCCATCATCCCCAGAGCATGAGAACCCTTTGGCTTTTCAAGTACCTCCAGAACAGCAACTCTCAGAGCATCAGAAGCCTGTATCTTTGCAGGAAGTCCCAGATCAGCAGAAGCCTGCCACTTGGATAGAGCTTTTAGAGCAACAGAAACCTTTGTCCTTTCTAGGACTCTCAGAGCAACCAAAGCCTGCATCCCTGCTAGGTCTTTTAGAGCAGCAGAAGGCTGTTGGCTCTATAGGGCTTCCTTCATCTTTGCAAGGAATTTCAGAGCAGCATAAGCTAGGGCTCGTATTGCAACCAAACCCTGTGTCCATTGAAGGGCGACAAAAGCATTCTTCTCTGCCAGTGTTCTCGGGGCAGCAGAAACTTGGCTCTTCACCAGAACCAGAGAAACCTCTCTCCTCTCAAGGATCTGCACAAGAACATAAGGTTGCATCTCCGCACAGGCCTCAGGTGTCTTCTCTGCAACCAGACCAACAGAAGCATGCACCTTGGCAAGGACATCTGTTTCAAGGTCCTGCAGTTGAGCAGAAGGTTGTTTTTTCTCCAAAACAACCTCCAGAACAACCAAAATTTGAATCTTTGCAAGCCTCCCCAGATAAACTAAAGCTTACTTCGGCACAAGGATCTTCAGAGCAACATAAATCTGTTATCATGCAAGCACATTCACTGCAGGGGCCTTTAAATCAGCTGAAGGGTTCTTCTTTGCAACGACCTTCTGATCAACAGAAGCCTGAATCTATGCAAGGGTATTCTAAGCAGCAGGTCTTTCCTTTGCAAGGAACTTCAGAGCAACAGAAGGTCTTTCATGGCCATTCTTTACAGCCACAACAAGGTTTCATTTTTCAACCTGCCCCTTCTGTTCTGTCAGAAAAAGCAGGAGTGCCTTTTTCAGAGCCTATTGTGGTGTCTAATTCTTTGGGTCAAGATGGTCCCCCAAAGGAAAAAGAGCATCCTTTACCCATGCAATCCCCGCGCAGGAGTGTAGCTTCTCCTCAAGGTTCTGAACAAGTGTATCCGGCTCCTATGGCAACTCACAATGCAGTTCTTGCAGATCGAAGGTTATTTATAGAGACACTTCAAAGCTTACATGCAGCACTTGGCTTACAAATGAGGTAAGGTGCATACTGGGAATTTTGGCTTATGTCAGCATGCACATGTGAGTACATGCATATATGTATACAAAGCCTTCTCTATTTAGAATACATGAATATTTGCACACATAGCTTACTGGCATGCAGAAAACTCACATTTTGTATGCACTTTCACATGTTCATGTTTTGTTTAGTCTTCCGAAGATCGGAGAGAGTGATGTGGACCTGTACAAACTCTACAAAGAAGTCACATGCCGGGGTGGTCTAGAAGTGGTAACATGCGTCCAAACTTTGACATAAAGGCTCAGTATTCATCAATTAAAAAAGTCACCATCTTGGTTTTTTTGTGGGGAAGAAGGAGAGATGGTATTGTGAAAGGCCAAAATGGTTAATGAGACTAAAATGTGCTTGTAATCAATACGAAGTCGTACATGAGCTTTTAATAAGTAATACGGCTGTTGTTCAAGTGACAATCATTCCAATTGGTGTGAATAGTCATGCTTAAGCAAGATGATTGTCACTTGCACAGCCATGGCATGGCTAACCTCAGATCTAATCCCATGATTAGGCAACAGTTTTAGGGCAGGGTTTAGGACACTAGCAGGCTCAGGTAGGGAAGAAGCTGTAAGTCCACAAGCATCAAGCCTTAGGAACCTGGCCGATAGCAGGTGCTTACATATGGGTATCATCAAGGCTGGCCGACATGAGCATTCATGGTTTTTTAAAGCATTTTTGTTAGTTGTGGACTAAAATGAAGGAACAGCCAGAGCTAGGGTTTTCCAGCAACAGCTATGGCAGGTGAAAGTACATGATTGTAGCCATGATGTAGAGAGAGACAGAAAGAGAGATGGAAGTACACGTGGGCCAAAATGCACGACTCAACTAGGATTAGATTAGATTGATGATGTGAAGCTTTGCACCAAGTACAATGCTTTTGTAGGCATGTAACCTTATCTTCTCACCCAAACAAATCACACATAATAAATACATAAATGACACATGACACACTTATCTTATCTAGATAAGAGGGGGTTCACACACATATAGGCACACTTACACATACTTGGGGTGTTCACACCTATACAAACACATATAGATGGTTACACACATACTTAGAGGTATACGAGGTGGACATACAGGACACAAGAAAATCTGAAATACCCAACAAAAAAGGGAGAATCTGAAATACCCAACAAAAAAAGGGAACTGGCTGACAGCAGAAATTTGGCCGACCTGTGCATAAGGAGCCTATATAAGGCTAGGCCTGAAGGCTTCCGTCAAAAAGGTTGGAAATTTTGTCGACTCTCAGATGGCGGCTGCGAAGGAAACAGAAGACCTGCAAGGGCACAACGCCCAAGGCCACCGGCAGACAATTGGGATAATGGCACACAGAAGCCACCAGAGAGCGCACAGAAACTACCAAACCAGTAGGCACAGTGGCCGTGAGGCACATAGCAGTCCGCACACGCTAGGCTTGCCAGCACAGGCATGACATTGGCATCAACCATTGAGAGGACAAGAAGAGAGAGCCTTCTACCTCTCTAACTCAAGCATAAGAGGGCTTCGCGTAGCCCTTATACCCTTGCATGAAGGCACAAGGCAGCATACATGGGATAAATCATTGCAACGTGGAGAAGCAAGCATGCATTGAATAGCGGAGAGAACCAAAAGTCGTTGTAGGCTTGGAGTGTGAGCCACAAAGTCAGCGACGTGCACAGTGAGACGCAAGTGAAAAAAAATAAAAAATCAAGATTGCTTTTTTAAAACAAAAGCAAAAAGCTCAGACTAGGAGTTCACCAACAGTATTTTGGAGCCAGATTTGACATGTTTCTTTTGAAAAATTTTACGTCAACCCAAGGTAAATTGTGAGCTTTTCTACAAGAAAAAGTTTCATTTGACCCCATCTTGTGGCAGGTCATAGTTCATCTCCAGCGAGGTCAACGGTCAGTCCATTAATGTCATGTGCAACATAGATGCCATGGACATTTTCAGGGCTACATCCAAAAGAGGCAGCTAGATAAAGAGTAGAACCAGGATGATAGAGCACAGAGCACCTTTGGCAGTGAAGACTGGAGACAGGCGTGGATCGGATGGCTGTCGGCTGCTCAGGACGTGGTCGGCTGAACCAGAGGACAGGGGCAGCAGCATGCGCATCATGCTCAAGGAAAAGACCAGTCGGCTGCGTTAAAAGGAGCATTAAATGCATTTAGGACTGGCCGACCAGCAGTCGGCCAGTCTACCATTTGTCCAAGGGACATATAAAAGGAATCAAGTGCTCATAGATGGAATCATTCATTCCACTAGGGAGTGGATCATTAGGGTCCTAGTTTAGGGCAGAATTTTGGTGTTTTACCACCTTTTATGAAGATAGCCTATGGTTGTAGTAGGGGTACCTTTTGTACCATATGAACATACTGAATTTCCGGCGCATCTCTCTCTCTCTCTACTCTCTCTCTATATCTGCGTTTTGCATTAGATGGTTTTCCAAGAGTGTTTAGGGCTGAAAGAAGACACCCAGAGCTTCCGCAGCATCAAGCTCAGCAAAGCTAAACACTGATTCAGTCCCATATGATGGTGTACAGGTCCAAGGCACAGGAAAGTACACAGATACAAAGCCCAAGGCAAGGAGCACAGAAGCGGGAAGAACTCCAAGGAGGTTTGTTGGTGGTGTTTCACAGTGCCAAACGGGATGGCAGTCCTGTGAGCCAGATAGGTTCCCGGGCAACGGTCCCAGGGGAGGTTGATCCTCCAAGGGCGATGTGAGTGTTAAGACTCATTTCTCAGGAAAGAAGACCAAGACGGTGTTCAGAGTCAGGGCAGGAATGGATGGTGGACTAGAGGAAACCAGATGCATAGATCTTCGTCTGAGACAGAGTGGTTTGGAGAATAGGCCGGGTTTTCAGAGAAAAAGGGTTGCCAGGGAGGATGGATGATGACAGAGGGACTTCGGGAAAAGGATTGGGATGATGACAGTCATCCAAGAGCAGGTTGGAATCCCGTCATCAAGTTTAGCAGAGGGGGATGCCATGTGCATCATAGATGCCATGGACATTTTCAGGGCTACATCCAGAAGAGGCAGCCAGATAAAGAGTAGAACCAGGATGATGGAGTACAGAGCACCTTTGGCAGTGAAGACTGGAGACAGGCATGGATCAGACGGCTGTCGGCTGCTCATGGACGTGGTCGGCTGAACCAGAGGACAAGGGCAGCAGCATGCGCATCATGCTCAAGGAAAAGACCAGTCGGCTGCGTTAAAAGGAGCATTAAATGCATTTAGGATTGGCCGACGAGCAGTCGGCTAGTCTACCATTTGTCCAAGGGACATATAAAAGGAATCAAGTGCTCATAGATGGAATCATTCATTCCACTAGGGAGTGGATCATTAGGGTCCTAGTTTAGGGCAGAATTTTGGTGTTTTACCACCTTTTATGAAGACAGCCTATGGTTGTAGTAGGGGTACCTTTTGTACCATATGAATATACTGAATTTCCAGTACATCTCTCTCTCTCTCTCTCTCTCTCTCTCTCTCTACTCTCTCTCTATATCTGCGTTTTGCATCAGATGGTTTTCCAAGAGTGTTTAGGGCTGAAAGAAGACTCCCAGAGCTTCCGCGTGTTACAATTAAGTTAGAAATCAGTCCTCTTTTGTAGGGCCAAAGGCCATAGAAGTTGTACAGAAATATACATTTTTTGTTGTACCATATCAATATACTGAAAATACAGTTCATCTCTCTGTCCTCTGTGCCATCTATTCATTGTGAATGTTCCTAATCAATAGGATTAGGACTGGATCAAGTGTAACAAGGCTTCCGCGCATGCAACATTGGTATTAGAGCATTTAGGCTCAGCCATCTAAGCACTCAGCTGTCCCTAGAAAGGTGCACATATCCATGGAAGAATGCAGCTAGGGTAGCATTTTTGAGGTGGTCTTCAGGAAGAAAAGCAAGAGGAAAGCATTCCCTAGGAGCTGTGTGCTCAAAGGAGCATACCATTGGCTCTCACATCAATTCCAAAGGTGGAGCATTAGGCATGATCATTCTCAGTCATAGTTGCAAACATTCGCGAATGCATGGTGTTGCAAACGTTTGCAAACGTTTGCAGTTTGCATCCCTTTGCAAACTTGACCTGCAATTTCAAGTTTCAAGCTTTCAAGTTTTTCATTGTGTTTTCAAGCATTGACTTTGAACATTCTATTTATGCCCAAAAAAATTATTTTTTTAACCTGCCACGAATGCGAATGCATCCACCCTCAATGCATTCTTTTGCAAACTCGGCATTCTCGAATGCGAATGCACGAATGCAAAGAATGCTTGCAACTATGTTCTCAGTAGGAGACCGTAGCAAGTGCCTATCACATACGGTGCAAAGAATTGGGATCTCATGGAAGACATTTTCATGGCTGCCTTCAATAAGATCATGGCCTTAGGTCACATGCCGGAGAGACTTTCTGAGGGGCTGATTCACTTGATGCCGAAGGAGGGTGGTGACTATTTGGAGATTCGACGACAGTGGGGGCGTGAAACTTGCGAGTGCCCGGGGAACTAGGGCCTTTGACACAATTGTTGATACCATCAATGCATATTAAAACATTTAAACATGGCCACAACCTTAACACATATCCATCATCACTTTGCATAAAACATAAAAGCTGGACAAAACATCCACAAATGCTAAAAATGGAGCTTGCACATGTGACACCGAATAGAGGCCGGAATGGGCCGATTCCCCCCTTGGAGTATTTTATTACCCAAGGATAATAATATCATGTACAAGCTTTGCGGGCCTTACTCTCCCTACAGGAGATGCTGGATTATCTATATACAAATCCCATAACACAGCCCAACACGAGGCAACCAAGTCGGAACACAGGTTGTAGAAATGTCAGCCAATAATATAATCCATATACCTCCGTGTGGGTATTGATTCTTCCCCAAAAACCATGGGTCTTCATGCAATAGAGCTGGTACAACAGGTTTAGCTCTCCATTCAGCCAATACAGCAAGTACAGTGGCTGGTACAATAGGTACAATGGCTTGTAACAGTGGGTACAAGGGTTGGTACAGCCAGAACAGTGGCTGGTATAGCAAGTACAGTGGTTGGTATAGCAAGGACAAGGGTTGGTACAGCCAGAACAGTGGTTGGTACAACAGGTATAGTGGTCGGTACAACAGGTACATTGGTTGGTGCAACAAGTACAAGGGTTGGTACAGTAGGTACAACAAGTACAAGGCTTGGTACAGCCAGTATAGTGGCTGGTACAGCAAGTACAAGGGTTGGTACAACAAGTACAATGGCTAGAAATCATAATAAATGATTAAATACCCTTGCCTTCAGTATTTCTTCACGATGGAAGCCTCCAAAACAGTCCCCAACAGCCGGTATACTTCATGGACAGCCTGAGAGAGAGAGAGAGAGAGAGAGAGAGAGAGAGAGAGAGAGAGTATACATCATTAGGGTAGCTTGCAACGGTGGTAGAGGCTAGTGTTCAGGCTTTTCGCAAGAGAGCCTCCTTTAATGAAGAGAGGGCTCCAATTTATAGATTTGGGTCTCCCATGAGCTAAAATGGCAAGAGAAGGCTATAATGCAAGTGGAGAGCCACACAATAGCTGAAGTGACAAGTGTGAGGCCACTTGTCTCACTTTGATCCACTTTCTGACAAGCGTGAGGCCACTTGTCTCATTTTGATTCACTTTCTTGCCACATGTCCCAATCTAAGAGATGGGTTCTCCCATAATCTTTACCTCTAAAAATATTCCAACTAGTAGCCCATTTGTCATAGGTACTTTGGCAATTCTTGGTATTTGCTCAATTCCAGATGTAATGGCGCGAACATAATTTCCATCAGAGTTGAGCCAAAAATAGCAACTCCTAAATTTTAGGATTGTGGTCCTTTGTATTCCAGGATAATCCCCCATTCCCAAAGCTTGTACTTTCCAAATATTTAGACGTCTTTCGAGTTCACGAGACCCCTTTCACACTTGAAAATGTCCAGGCTGGTGACAGGGCGTCCCATCACCCTCTTAGGAAATGCTTAGAAAATTCTCGCCAAATCCATTAGCTGTTGCTGTGCAGCCTCATCTCCCCGACCTGATCCATGATAGGAGCATCTTGGATAACATCTTCAGTTTTGTGGAGGTGATTGTTGCAACCAAATTTCATAGGGAGGACATGGTTGTTCTTCTTATGCATTTTGAGAAGGGCACCATACTCAGGATGGGATTTTTGGTTGGATGGATTAGAAGCGTCTCCGCCCTATATTTGGTAGCTCACAGTCAGGTCCTCATTCAAGGGGCCACAGGGGATAGGTTTTCGATCTCCATATTAGTCAGACAGGGATGCCTCCTCTTCGTGGCGGAGGCGATGAGCAGCTTTTTCTCCGCGTAGGAGATAGGACTCCAGGGTCTTCACCTCCCCATAAGATCCCAAGAGGAGCTACTTGACTCGGAGTTTGTAGACGACACGGCCGCCTATCTCTCGGGAGAGCGAGGGAACCTGTAGAGATTTGCCCTCGCCATCAAGACCTTCTGCTTAGCCTTCTGAGCTCAGATCAACTGGCACAAGTCGTGTGTTGGGTCTTCATCCATCCCGTCTTGGCATCTAGTTGCGTCATTTCAGTGGATCCCGAGGGGCACCCCAGTCAGATACCTTGGGTGTCAAGTAGGGATTCACATCTCAGCCGAGCAGCAGCTTGCCCCCTTTCTTCTGAGCATTTAGAAGAAGCACCCGCCTCTCCCATGTTGGCCGCGTGATTGTGGCCAGCCGTTTTACAGCTAGCTACTAGACAGTACATGAGAGTGGACTGACATCTTCAGCCCAAAGAGCCTAACCACCCCCTTTTTCCACTACTCAGTGAGGCTTGGCTGGTGGATCCAGATGCACGAGATTGATAGTACTCCCACTTTAGTAGGCTATTGGTTCTCCTGAGACATCTCACAGTTTCCTCAAAGACTACTAGAAGCAACTGCGGGACGGCTTGTGATCTCAGAAGGTCACTCTCTTCCTTTGGCAGGTAGCTCACACCTTGGAGCTCCATGGCCATGAGGTCTTGCACGGCGTAGGTAGCCCTCTTGTCTACCACGTGGATACCTTAATAAATAACTTGTCCCCAAGGTCATTTATGTAGCAATTATTGGGCTATTAATTTTATTTTAGATCCCTCTATTAGTTATATGAAAAACCAGCCAACAGGTTGAAGCACATGCTTAGAGCCTCCAAAAGTGGAAAAACTTTGGGGAGGGTAGTCCCCTTCATGGCTGGCCACTCTCGGAGGGAGGGGGGGGGGGTCAGAAAGCCAAACCGGTGGCTTGTAGTGCCGAGTGAGGTCACCAGCACTGCCCGAGAGGAAGAAGCCCTGCTGCTTGGTGTGGAGGAAGGTGTCTTGACGTCTTTGCATGCACCGAATCTCCCTGAAGGTATGAATGATATCTGTCCATATAGCACGGATGGACTCTGCTTGTGTGTGTGTGTGTGTGTGTGTGTGTGTGTTGTGGGGGGGGGGGGGGGGTGCTCAATGCCCTCGCTGCATCATGCCCACCAGATCTGCCATGCTGCAATGCTGCTGATGATCTCCCACTGTTGACAAGTGCGGGGGGGAGTTGAGGGTGGGGATAGACTCTATCCTGCAATGGGTGATCGCGAGGGCGTGATCGTTGTCTATCTTCTCATAGTGAAGGGCGGGTCTTGACTTCGTCACCCAGGCAATTGGTTACTGCCCCCCAAGTGATGATGTGGGAGGATGTCTGGGAGGTGGTGAATAGATGGAGAATCCTCAGCCAAACTTGCTGCGCTTTGGGACAGTCCTAGAGGCAATGGCGTTGTGACTCCTGCAGGTGGTTGCATCTCATGCATTGTGCTCGACGACCACCGATGGCTCTAGCCACATGCCAACTGCGGCGTAGTGGTATCTGAAACTAGGTTCGGGCCATCGGTACCAAGCAAGCTCACAACAATCAGGCCTCAGGCTCGGGGGTGGTTCGAGGCACTGAAACTACGGTTGGGTGGTGAGTCGCTCCCACAATCTATCGCGGTCCTGCAATGCGTTCGATGTTGGGTCTATGAAACCTCGTTAGGGTTTCGGTTCCGGGTTAGATAATCCTTGGGCGTTGTCTATGGAGACCTTACACCTGGCATCTTGGGGAAGTTCCTTACAGATGTAAATCAAGGAATAAAGCTGTTTTGGGTTTCTGTTCATAATCTATGCATAGAGCTTAATGCATGCATAGATTAAGTCTTAATGCATGCATAGAGCTTAATGCATAGATTAAGCTCTATGCATTTCATGTGACAAGCTCTTTGTCCAAAGAGGCTATCCTTGTGTCGATTTTCACCAAGTCTGTGGACTGCCTCTTGTATTCCAAGAGGAAGTTTTACTATAAAACCTTTGCTCTTCCTTGTCCCTTTGTCGATACCACCTCTACTTTTCGCTTTCCTTTTGTCTTGGACTTGTATTAAAATGCTGTGGAAAAGGTTTTATATGTGAAGCTTGCTTGTTAGGTCTCAAAAGCCTTTCATGTGATGGGTTTTGTCTAAACTATTAGTTCTGTGGTTGGAAAGTAGCATCAAGGGGGAGATATGAGCAGCAAAAGGAAGGAATCTGATACTCTCGTTGTGTAGCATGTAAGGATCAAAGTTCTTTTGTTTTGTTTTGTGTCCTCCTAGACTGCAAGCTGAGGTATCTAGCGGATGTTTGTATTTTAGTTAGGTTTCTATGTCAATGCAGTGTTCTTATTGACTTCTAGTCTTTAGACAGATTTTAGCTTGTAAGTGTGCTTTATCAAAACTTTCAGGTGATCAGGGATAGAAAATGGAAAGAGGTCGCTCTTGCATTCAACTTTCCTCCGAGTGTGATGACCGCCTCCTGTATTTTAAGCAGCAGCTACATCAGTGCTCTTCATCACTATGAGCAAGTCTATTATTTTGGTGCTTGTGGCAGAATCATTCCTCCTCCTGGTATGCACGGGCTGAAAATGCATGATTGAGAATGCCTGCTGAATGCACTGAAGTCATGTTAACTTATTCTTTTTTGTAATGGCTTTTGCAGCTGCTTATGCTCTTTCTGAACAAGAAGATGCAAGCATGTTTCAGCAAGGCTTAAATGAAATGGAAAGCGGGCAAATTATAACTAACGGAATAATTGATTCTGCCCAAGCACTTGGAGGTCCATATATAAACACATACAGCGCACCCCCCCTCCCCTCTTCTTCTTCTTCTCTTTCCTTCTACCTCCTTATCAATTCAACGCTTAGTTTTGTAATGCGGTTCTTAATGTCATTTCTGCTGCTCTTTACAGTTGATCCTGCCTCATCAGTTGGAGCAATGGTCACTGGAGCAATTGATGGAAAGTTTGACAATGGATACCTGGTGACTGTGATGGTTGGTGCCAGAAAAATGAGAGGAGTTCTTTACCATGTAGCTTCCACGAATACCGTACCTCAAAATGCCTGTGTGCCAGGTATGATGCAGATTGTGGGCTCAGAATTAAAATCAGCTGATCTGGTCCCCACTGTGAGCCGAAAGAGAAGGAAGACAGAAATATTCAGGAAGGATCCAAATGCCCCCAGGCAGAATAAAACAGGTTACAACTTCTTCTTTGCTGAGCAACGGGCAAAGTTGAAGACCATGCAACCTGATAAAGACAGAGCGATAAGTAAGATGATTGGGGAGCTGTGGAACAAACTTTCTGAAGACGAGAAAACTGTATGTGCCTAAACTGTGTAATCAAAATACTGTTGAGTCCCCACATCAAAATACTTGAGAGTGTTGTGTCCCCACATCAAAATAGTGTAGAGTGTCGAGTCCCCACATTAAATATCTGTGTTCTGCATTTGCAGCCATATCAAGCACAGGGCGTTAAGGACAAAGAGAGGTATGTAAGGGAAATGAAGGAGTATAAAGAAAAGATTAAGCTTCCCATGATTGCTTCAAATGATTCCAAGGCTGTGCCATCCTGTCCTCCCTTGACGTATGCGTCAGAAGCATCAAATCTTTCCAAGGCTGTGCCACTCCCCTTGACATGCATTTCAGAAGTGTCAAATGATTCCGTGCCACCACAGCCCCTTTTGACATACATGTCACAAGCGTCAAATGATTATAAAGCTGTGCCACCACAGCTCCCCTTTACATATATGTCAGAAGCTTTGAATGTTTCCCAGTCTACCCCACTGCTTCTGGGCAACGCTACATTGACTCCTGAACAGGAACCTGCTGTGGACAGAATGTCGAAAGCTTCCTTACTGGTGAATAGGCCAAATACTGCCACAATAGTGAATACACCAAATGCTTCTACAGTTGTGGTGGATACAGCAGTTGCTTCCACAGTTGCTGATATGTCAACTGCTTCAACAGGTGGAAAGAGCCCAAAGAACCAAGTTGAGTTACCTCAATCAGACATGACTAGCAGTTACAATCCGGCAAGATCAGAAGCTCATGCTGAAAGAGAGGGACATACTTCACCGATGGAACAGTGAATATCTATATATGTAATGTATGCCTGTTGCTTTATGTGGTGACAAACACCCTGTGGTACATGATTTGTTATTTATGGGGTGGTGAAGTTAATTGAGACTTGGGAGGCCTGAGATGATGCTGGTAACACACTTGAAAGTTGCTATGGACTCATGAAGTCAGTCCAGGTTGTAGAAGGCAAGAGAATTTTGTTGGAATTTGTAAAAAGCTCACCCATTGAAGTGCACAACAGCAAGTTTTTAGGCTAGCACAAGTTGACGACATGTAACTTAAATTTTCAAAAGCTTTGCTAACTCGGTCTGCATCAGATCAAGTTTTCACGGTGTGTTAACCCGTGTAACATGACTACTTATGCGGAAGCTAATTAACGATGATTAATGCCAAGTAACAAAGATTTATTATTTTTTCTCGGAGAAAGATCCTTATATTAGTTACTGATGAAACAACCAAGATGGCCAAGTACAAATCCGTCTCGAAAGTGAAACGTGAGTCAAGATGGACAAAAGCGAGGATGCACTTCTCCTCCGGCTGGCTACTCTAGGAGGAGAAGGCTATCTCATACAATGGGGGGAGGGGGAAATAACCACGGAGGTGGTCTGTAATGCCAAGAGGACTTGCCACCAGTATTTGTAAGAAAGGGACTGTGTTGCCAGATCTCGAGGAAGGCCTCCCGTCGCTTTTGCATGCGATCTGAGCTGCCCTAAAGTTGCCCCCCTTGACCTTGGAGGGTATGGATGATGAGTTAGATGTTCCAGATACACTCTGTTGGTGGGGTGAGGTGGGGTCGTTGCATCGAGCACTCCATATATGCCATGCAGCTATACTACTACAAATCTCCAATCCCAGGGGTCCAGTGACACCAATAGGGAGAGCTGAAAATCACAATGGAAATACAAAGGTGAGAGACTTGCTAGTCCCCCACCCTCCTCATACGGCAAGCAATAGTGCCCCATATAACAATACAATCCGATCCATAGCGAAAATGAATAGGATCTTCTATCAGACTTGCTCGGCCTTTGGGCAATCCCAAAGATAGTGATGCTGAGACTCCTAGGGATGGCCACTCCTATGAAAAAATGTTGCTTTGCCCCCAATGGTCAACCAAGTGCCAATGGCTAAGCTCCTATCACATGAAAACGGTGGACTTCGGTGACCAAAAGATGTTCCATAGCCGCTTTTAGAAATTTGTGAGAAATGTGGCGGGAGGCATTGGGATTGCCAATGTGTTGTTGTTGTTGGAGTGCCCTTCACCTCTAACATGTGAATCTTGCGGCCCACTCATGTAGTGTAGGCAAAGAAGGGGGTACCGGGCAAGTCCTCTTTGTCCTTTGGATCTTGCCATGTCCACCCTTCCAGGTCCCATTGGGGACTTGTAATAGGTTGGTCCTTCCACACCCATAGCCGCCATAGTTTTTCTCTAACCACCTTGGCCAGTGGAGGGTCGATGTGCCACTCGTGCGTGAAAACCAGTCACCCTCACTCTCTGCATGGTGCTTCCCCCGAGGCCTTGTAAGGGGGTATTTGATCTCTCCAGTTTGCTATGAAGTTGAATAGAGGAGGTGGGTAAAGCAGAGTACTTGTTCCTGCCATGAATTGCCAGGGGTATACTGTGCTTGGTTGAACACACTCGCCATCGCGGAGAAGGATCCAATATCGAGGCCAGCCACTCTCGAGGGATGGAAGAGTCGATGTCCAGGCTAAGTCGGTCTTTGCCCATGATTGCAATAAGGCCTCTCTCGAGGTACTCCTCGAAGGCTATTGGAGTTGATTGTTGCATGGCCGGCTTGAGATGATCCCAAGCACACAAGAGATTGGTTGCAAATCTGTTCTCACTCAAATGATGGGCTACAGTCGCGTGCTTGCATCTCTGTGAATATCCATCTTGTGCTTTGAGGCCAAGGGTTCCCTAGGGTCAGAGTTTGTGCGGAGATCCTAACCAGGAGGAAGTCCTTCCAAGGCTCATCGCTCGGAAGAAGACCTCGAACAAAAGAAGAAGAGAAAGTATACAAGCTACTTCAATCTCACAAGAGCAAGAAGACTTAGAACTCAATTATGAGAATGGGATTATGTGTTTTTTCATTAGTAAAAATGACTTAATAAATAAAAGACTCATTTGTACAATGCCTGACCACCCAAGTAATGTGTCCAGCGTCTCAATGAGTTAGTCTAGGTTGATTTTCTAGTCTAAATATACATCATTGGGTTTAGACAAGTCATAATCTCGGTGTTTGACTATCTTTCGGCATTACACAAGCCATAAGCTTAGAGATTTTTCATCATCATTTTACATGATGCACATTGCATGGTATAAACATATGGATTGAAGAAGTTACCATGCATTTTGGAGTAATGGTATTTAATGTGGTTTTTAACATTGTCAAATATGTATGTGGGGTGCATTTTAGGCAAGTTGCAACGGGCATGATTTCCAAAAGATGGATGCATAAAGGGATTTCTATAAATTATAGCTTGTACATAGTGATGCATGTGGTCTTATGATGACACATATAAGGACCATAAATGGGTCTTTATATGTGTCCTCATATGACCACATACATAGTGACGCATATGGTCCTATGAGGACACCATAGATCAAGGGATAACTTTACTTTGTGACTTTTATTGATGAATACTCCAGACACACTTTGGTGTATCCATTGAGAGAAAAGTTAGAGGTTTTCACATGCTTTAGACACTTTGTTTCTATGGCTAAAAATGTGTCTACATGTAAAGTTGGCATTCTTTCTACAGATCAAGGGAAGGGAGTACATGTCAAAGGAGCTTCATTCATATATGGTTGAAAGTGGCATAAAACATCAATGCAGCATGGTGGCCTACACACCTTGACAAAATGGTGTGGTTGAGAAGAAGAACACTCTCTTATAGAGATGGCACATTACATGGTTAAAGGCCAAGATTTGTCTCATGCTTTTCGATTGGAAGTAGTTATATGTGCCACTTATGTGCTAAACAGATGTCCCACCAAGGTCTTTTAAACAAATTACTCCTTAAGAAGCTTGGAATGACATGAAGCACTCTCTAGCTCATTTGTGTTTTTACTTATCTTGCTTATGCTCTTACGACTTGAGTAACAATAGCATAATAAGTTGGATGATAAGGTGGTAAAATGCATTTTTGTCAGATATAGCTTAAAAAGTAAAGGTCTATCATCTAGCCACAAAAGGTGGACAAAAGGTGGTAAAATGCATTTTGGTCAGATATAGCTCAAAAAGTAAAGGTCTACCGTATAGCCACAAAAGGTAGATTTTGGTGATTGGAGATGTCTTTCTTGAGAACTTAATTCAACCCATGCTTTTATGTAAAAAATAGAAAAACTTATGCTCACATGACATCTTTGATACACTCCTATCTTTATACAATGTCGGGTAGCCACTATATGTGGAATAAATGAATACTTAACAAGATGTTGTAAAATAGCCCATACTAAAGATCAACTCTAATTTTAACCCATAGATCAACCTATTAATGAGGAAGTATGGATGATGCAGTGGGGATGAGGAAAGGGCATCCATACATGCATCCAAGAGTATGTTAAAAAGGCTAGTATAAACATTACCCAGATAGAAAATTAGTTGTTCCTTTGTCTAAAAGGACACGTGCAGGTTATCATCATGCATCTTATTCTTTTGTGGATCATGCTCTCATGGTTGGTATATGCAATGAAGAGGATCTGGTTTCCTTTGAGGAAGGACATGAAAATAATCATCGCATGTAGGATAAGTAAGACTTAGTCTTTAAAAATGACACTTGGTATTTGGAAGATTTACCTTATGGTAAACAGGCCACTGGTACAAAGTGGGTTTATAATCTTAAGCATATAGTTCATGGTAGTGTTAAAGGTAAGGCTTATTGCAAAGGATTATACTTAAGAGAAGGGCATAGATTATGATAAGTCCTTTGCACCCATGTCTCGTATGACTATAATTAGGTATAGATTATGATAAGTCCTTTGCACCCATGTCTCGTATGACTATAATTAGGTATATTATTGCATTAGCAGTATATCATGATAAGTCCTTTGCACCCATGTCTCGTATGACTATAATTAGGTATATTATTGCATTAGCAGTATATCATGATTGGAATGCACAGTTGTTGGTATTAAGATTGCCTTCTTAAATGGTGATTTGCATGAGGAGGTTTATGTATCTCAGCCTTGTGGTTTTGTTGAGAAGGGACACGAGTCTAAAGTATGTAGGCTAAGAAAAGCTTTATGTGGCCTTGGGTAGGCTTCCATAGCATGATATGAGAAGGTAAATGCATACTTGGTTGAAAATGGTTTTCGCAACAATCCAACTAAGAGTACCCTCTCTGTAAAGAGGACTAAAGATTGTTTTTTAGTCATCGTTTCATATATTGATGACATGCTAATCATAGGTCTTAACATGAGAAGATTTTGGCCTTCAAGGTTGAATCACGTGTCATTTGAGATGTCAAATTTGGGCTCATTGCATTATTATTTGGGTATACAATTTGTGTAGTAGCATGATGTTGGTATTGTGGTGTTGCAGTCAAAGTAAATTCAAAGACTATTTACGTGGTTTAGTCATGAAGGCTATAAGCCTATTGCTATACCAGTAGAGACAGGTGTACTAGGCTTCATCTCCCAGATATGCAAGTGAAGCATTTAATACATTACTTCATTAACACATAAAGATTATAAGCTTGTTGCTATACTAATAGAGACACATGCTAGGTTTAATCTCCAAGATGTAGGTGGACCATTTTATGCATCACTTTATCAACAAGCTATTGGGTGTCTCATCTATCTATGGAATACAAGGCAAGACATTCAGTTTAGGGTCTCCCAGTTAAGCATGTTTATGCACAAACCCAAACGTAAGTATTGGTAGGATTGCTAAGCAAGTGTTTTGATACATGACACTCAACTCCCTTGGGCTATTCTATGCCAAGATGATATTCAGTTGCATAGTGATTTTAATTGGGCTGGATGTTATGATACACCAATGTCCACTAGTGGCTTTTTCTTTTATGATACACCAATGTCCACTAGTGGCTTTTTCTTTTATGTTGGTGATTCATGTGTATTATGGCTCAACAAAAGTAGCCTATAGTGGCCACTTCAAGCTGGATGTTATGATACACCAATGTCCACTAGTGGCTTTTTCTTTTATGTTGGTGATTCATGTGTATTATGGCTCAACAAAAGTAGCCTATAGTGGCCACTTCAAGCTGTGAAAAGTTGACTACATGGTAGCTTTTAAAGTGACTGTGGAATGTGTATAGCTCATACGCCTTTTAGTAGATCTTGGTGTTAGACATTAGTTCCCCACTCCACCTTTCACATAGCCAGAGTGCATTGGCCATTGTGAGGAACCTAATGTTTCATGCTTGCACAAAACACATTGAGGTGCATTACCATTATGTTAGGGAGAGGAGAGATTAGCCTGGCTTATATCTATACACATGGCAACATGGAAGATATATTCGCGAATGCTCTCTCACGAGAGAAGTTCTAAGATTTTTGCAAAGCTTTGGGCTTATTTCCATTTAGGTGTAGACATAGGCTAATAATGAGCCGGGATAGTTTTTCCCTCATTAAGAGGTTTTTTCTCCCATGTGTACACACTCCTAATCATGTCAGTTCAGTCATTCTCACTAATGTTTTTTGAGTGTTGTGCTTCTCTTCATCTTTGTTTTCTTGTTGTATCTATGAGTGTGTTGCTACCTTTGTCTTCACTCCAACAATATGTTCAAGTCAAGAGGTTATCTTCTTACCTTAGCCTTGCCGCCGAAGTATGTGTCGTTGGACCTTGCCTCAGATCCATAATTTTAACTTTCCTATATGTGCTATCCCATCATGTTCTCACTCTATTGTCATATGAAAATGCTCCTTGTTGTTGATGGGGTAAAGAAAGAGCTCTCTATGCCTAGATAAAGGCAAAAAGCGATGGTCCTTCATGATTGTTCTCTCTCACAAAAGGCAGGGAATGAAGAGGAAGCCAATGCAATCAAAAAACATATAGCCAATCCTATCTAGAAAAGCATTCATTAAACATGCATGATTCAATATCATTCATGCAATGTAATCAGAAAACTTGCAACAACTAATCCTTTCTAGCAAGGATTTATTAAACATGTAAGATTCAATAGCATACATGCAAGCAAAGAGGAGAAATCACAAGTATTTTATTACAAGGGAATGATTATCTATGATTTATTATAAATCACTCATATAAAGAGAAAAGAGGAGAGCTCACAAGTATTTTATTACAAGGGAATGATTATCTATGGCTTATTATAAATGATTATCTATGGTTTATTATAAAAAATGACTTATATATAAATGACTAGTTTTTTTACTAGGCTGGCCAAACTTAAAAATGGTTCACCCTCTATCACTAGTCTTAAGCAAGTATGTACATGGAGTCCATAGAATTTTCCTACTTGATATTAAGCACATGGTAAGGCTACTTTATATGTTCCAGTGCTGTCTTACAAAAGAGAAGTGCACGTTCGAGCGGGTAAGATAGCAAAGCACCTTACGGTAGGTCGGGTAGGTGAAACCATGTTAATCTACAGAGTGGTTTAACATTTAGCGTCGTCTGCCACATGAACATGTTGATAGAAAGCCAAGGCCCGATAGAGAAACATAGAGATAAAGTAAGATTATTGTCTAGTGAATGCTTGGTTGGTGCACAATACTTAAACTCTTGGTCGTGACTCAGAACTCCTTGCCTTTGGATAAAACACTAAACTTCTTGCCTTTGGATAGAACCTAGTAGTGTATATAATATTTAAGGAAAACACAAGTGTAAGTAGTTTAGAATCATGGGATGGAAATATGAGAAGCATTTTTTGGTTATAGATAACCCACACATAACACGCCCACAACAATGATGAATGACACATCCACCATCTCTTCAAGTTATAGCTATGCCTCACTTACTATCCAAAGCTTTCATGACCAAATGCTAGAGTTTGTTGAATCCTTGATTGTCTTGAGCTCTAAATGTTAAAGCTTTTAAGATCAAACTTGTTTGGTGCCACTTTATTATATGTTAAATGGTTCTACGTCCAATATAGACAAAGATCCTGCGATCTTTTTTGAGATCACATTGCTTTTGGCATCCCTTCGCATTTTTGTATCTCATGTACTAGAAGCATTGATTTGATTATATAGTTTCCATTATTTACCTTTTAAAGCTCTCTTTTTGTAGAATCGATCTCATTCCATCGACACTTGTTTATATATTGGGAAAGTATGAGCATAGTTAAATAATTTATGCCACAAGTGAACAACCTTGCTTTTGGAGAAGTCTTATATGGCCTAGTAGATATCCATTGTGTTCTGATCTACTTGTGGAGAAGAGTCTTTTATGCCCTACTAGATCGCCATATGGCTCTTTAATTCTATTTGTGCTAAAAGAAGGATGGCACATATTGTATGTGTGTGGATAATCGAGTGTTACAAGGTTATATCAAGAATTGATTTTTGATTAATAAAAAAATTGGATACTTTGGATGGATAGGTAACTTTCATTCTAGCTGATTTATAAAGGAGACATCATAAACTTAGAGTAGTTGCATATGATATCCACAAGATTACTTCTCAAAATCTTTCGGTTATATGACTTCTTGGTAGGTCCTTTTAGGTTAACGGATACCTTGGAAGAAATACCAAAAGTTTGTTAGTATCTCCTTTTAGGTTAACGGATGCCTTGGAAATACCAAAAGTTTGTTAGTATCTCCTTTGATCTTATTTCAAGAAACATGGGATGCATTTGGTCATTGTATTATAGATTTTGCAATAGCATTGCCTATGCTAAGAATGAGTTCCTTTTGAGAAGAGTGAATTCCTTTTGACAAAGATGTACATTGTGTCTAGGGAAGGCATATTGATGGATCCAACAAATATTCAAATCATCAAGGATTGTCTCATGAACTTTTGAGAAGAGTGAATTCCTTTTGACAAAGATGCACATTGTGTCTAGGGAAGGCATATTGATGGATCCGACAAATATTCAAACCATCAAGGACTGTCATGAGCTTTGCAAGGTGCATATAGTCAAGAGTTACTTGGGGTAATAAAAATAATGTTGGTGATTTATTTTTCACTTTTACTTTGCTATCGCATGATGTGACAAAGAATAAGGCTTCTTTAACAATGCTTCTTCAAAGCTTGAAGCTTTTGAGAGAGAATAATTTATTAAATTTATGTTTACTTGCTGCAGCTTATGGATAGGGTATGTGGGTATAGGTAGCTTATGTTTACCTGCATCTTATGGATATAGGCATGTGTCGACAGGGTATGTGGATGTCTACTTAGCAATATATTTTTAACTTGCAAATTTGTTACATGTTTTATTACATACCATGACTAGAAATTAAGTGATGATATCAATGAAGTAGATTCCATCACATCTAGTTTGCAATACCATATTTATTGGCCAAAATTATAAAGAACATGGCTCGTGATCTTTATGCATCTTTAAGGGCCACAATAGAGAGACATGGTATTATCAAAATCACATGGGAAATGACTAAGAGAATGACACCTATGAAGATGGTTTGATAGGCCAAAGGCATATGAGGAGGATAATGAATTAGGGAGAAAAGAAAGAGATCAAAACCTAACGTGTTACAAGAAGCTACAATCTCACTTTATGACTATGTGGCACTATCAAAGAATTTTTGGAACCTTACTTATCTTGAACTTGCAAGCACAATATGGTTGTAGGAATAATTCTATTCTAGCCCTTTTGTAATATATTGAGATTATTCACATTTCATTATTCAATAAATCACATACAAGCATAACATGATATTAACATGGTGAATAACATTATATTATATTGTCTACATCAAGAGTACAAGCAAACTTCATGCTATCTAGCATAGTAGCATAGTCATAGAGTACAACTACCATACATGTGTTAATAATTGTGTATTATATAGAGGGCTATAGTAAGATAGCTCAATTTATCCAGACTATGAAGAATTATGCTACAAATATGATAATAATAATATCATGATTAAAAAAAAGTTTCAATAAAGTTCTTGATACATTTTCCACTCCAACCACCATGCCTACACTATATACATAGAAGTACCTTAACAATAGAGTAAAAGTGTTGTAAATGCAAAGAACTAATGAATGGATGAGAGATTGCATAAAAGATTTATTTTTAATTCAAAAGTGTAATTCTCATTGGATTTAAATTCTATGCATGGAAAGATGCATAGTAGAAATTGTTATTATAAAAGTGTTATTTTAATTATATTTAATTTCTATGCATGGAATGATGCATAAAAGATTTATTTTCAATTCAAAAGAATTATTCTCATTAAATTTATGTTTCAAAAGTGTTATTTTCTTTAAAATTGAATTATGCATAAATAGATGCATAAAGAATCTTTATATCAAAAATTAGAATTCTCTTAAATTCTATGTTTAAATTCTATGAATAGAAGTGATGAGAATGTCATGTGAATAGATGTGATAAGCTGTGATGTGAATCTGATAGATGAGAATGAATGGATGAGATGTGATGTCATGTGAATTAGGATGTAAATGAATGATATGGGATATGAGTGGATGATATGTGATGAAAATGGATGTGAATGTAAGTGAAAGAATGGATATAGATGTGTATGTGAAAGAATGTGATGTGATGTAAAGAGATGTGATGTGTCATGAATATATGTGGATGTGTATACATAGATGTGAGAAGTCGTACATGTGAACGATTGGATGGATGGGGATGAATGAGATGAGATGTGTATGAATGAGATGAGATGTGTATGAATGAGATATGATCTGGATAGAAGTGATGTGATATAATAGTGATGAGAATGAATGTGATAGATATGAATGAATGAGAATGTGATGGATATGAATGAATGTGATGTGATGGGATATGAATCGAGATAGATGTGAATGAATGAGATGTGAGGTAAAATGAATGAGATGTGATGTGAGTGAATGTGATGTGGTCTAAATGGATGGGATGTGAGTGAATGTGATGTGGTCTGAATGGATGAGATGTGAATGGATGTGATGTGATGAGATGTGGATATGGGTAGATGCGAGTGGATGAGATCTGATGAGGATAAATTTAGGAAAGATGTGATGAGATGAAAATGATGTGATTAGATGAGAATAGGAATACTTATGAAATGGTTGTGAATTAAATAATGTGGATTGGTAATGGAACAATGTGGAAAGACGAGAGTTCGTTATAGAAACTGTATTTATGATATGTTTTTAAATGACTGTTTTATGTCAAGAATGCTGGGAAAGCATATTGATCGTCTTGTGAGTGATTGAGGTCGTGGAGATCTAATCTGATAAAGTTGCAACAGCTGACGGAGAGTCAATGGAGGACGTCTCGCATAGCCTCGGTTCGATTAAAATGGTGAGCTTCCGATACAGTGGATGAGGGACCAAGGAAGCGACCTATGAGTGAAGCGCTAGGTCACCTATGAAGGATCCTAGAGGGTGCTGACCATACGGTGCTCAGGCTCTGGGTTATCGAAGATACCCACACGTGCGTCGTGCAATCCCTTTCACCTTGTTCCCATGAAGATCCATGAAATAAATAATCCCTTTATGGTAACTAAGCAATGTCCATCTTATTGCAGTCATTGTACCCCAGGCTATGTCAAAGTACTCTTCCATGGAATCACTCCAATTCAAAACCGCTTCTCTAAGATTATTCCCTTCTTCTCAAAATGGACTTGGTTTTGATATATGGTGTACTTCTTTTACATCATTATCCAATGCATATACTTCAACTATAACATTACGCACTTGACATCTAGGCCTCATGGTTTTTTTTGAAAGAAAATGCATTTTTGTATCAAAATCATTACATATATTAACAAAATTTCTTAAAGATAAGAAAATAATATTTTATTGCTTCAAAGATTTTTACATTGCCTAGAGTAAATCTCAACCCCAAGATCCAAAAAGTTAGAAATGACAATAGTATCCTATGATTACAAATTTTCTATAGGAAGGAAGATATAGATTGAGATGGTTAAGCTTAGATACGTATTCATGTAGGGTAAAGAGGCTTCTACCAATGCTATATTCTTTTACAAAATTTATATCATTATCCAATGCATATACTTCAATTATAACAAAGCCAACAAAGAGGAGAGCATTGAAAGTTGTAGATGTTGGCTTGGAGGGATTCAAGACACTGGAGAAAGGCAATCCAAAGAAGAAGAAAAGGGATGCTACCAATAGCACTTCTATGGATGAGCTGACAATTAGAGATAAGAAGCATGATGGGTGGAAGGAGCCGTGGGTGGCACAACTCATCCACATTTGTGGATATATGGTTGATGAAATGGCCAAGCGATGGGGCCATGTCTACACAGACTACAAGAAGGATAAGGCACCCAATTAGATTTCAGGGTAATGATCAAAAGGTCATGTGCCAATGGTTTGACATTGTGAACGAGTATATGCATGGCCATGCAAATGTCATAAGACACAACCATGCTTTTGCGATAGGAGGGAGTGGTGTTGGTAAGATAGTGGAGTTTCCAATGTGGAAGATGCAGCTGAATCTGATCATAGGGTGGTAAAAGAGGTGGTTTGAATGAGGTTCCTTCCCAATGTCCTCACAAGGACAAGAACATTGAGGAGATACTTGTGGATATGGAAAACACGTCAAAATTATGGCAGCTCAACAAAAGGAGTTAGTTGTAGACTGCAAGGCTATGGAAACTCAAAAACTTGTGATGTTGGGAAACCTTACAATGGCCTTGATTGGTCTTATGAATGTCTTGAAAAGTTTTCAGAAGCCTTGAGTTGCAAGGAATCTATGTTATTGTACTTTCATGTAGTGATTACACATGGCATTTACTTGTTGTACTTAATTTTGGTCTTTGTAAGATTGGTGCCGCACTTGAAGCTTCTTATTCAATATATTTGTACATATGAAGGCGTAAAGTTTTGTCTCCTTTTTTAGTCACTTGTTACACATGTTGATCATATTTTTCTACTAATGGGTAGCCTTGAACATGCAAAATGCCAATCTGATGTCGTTCAGTTCAATGGGTGCAGATGATGGAAGAATCAATGCTGATTGTGGTTGGCACTTCTCATAGCCATGATCACTATGATAGAATTGATTGAGTCTACCTATGATGTAGTCATACATTGGGTGATGTTTTTTAGTCAATTCATGGCTCGTGCAACACTAGCACGCAAAGTCTAGATTTCTCGTTCATCGGCACCACGAGCATAGGTCTTGTTGGGCTTACTCTAGAGACCACAGGGATTCATGGAGAGATACGTGCTTGGTAGTTATTCAGATGGGATGTTGAAAAAGAGGATGAGGTTGAGCAAGAGACCTACCACTTCTTGTGTGTAAGGCGAGCTCCATCCTTGTGACGTGCAGACACCAACTACATAAAAATCAACACTGTAGAGAAGCATGTTTGTGTGGCAGTGTACCGTTTATGTAGGATCCCTATCCCCACCGCGCAACAAATTCAGGGGTGCTAGCATCGAAAGTAGCACTTCTTGCGCGCGGGCAGGGTCCCACACTCGGGGCCTCGCCAAACGATATCCGGACAAGAGACTAATCCATCGGTTCTTCCAAAACCAAACCCGAAAACCTTCCCTTGCCCAGAAAACACGGGCGATTCCACCAGGATAAATTTTCTCTAGCGTAGTCAAAAGCCTTAACTCACTGAACTGATCTGACCAAACCCGTAAGTCCCATAGTTAGATCATCAGGGAAAAGATTGCACTTGGATCATAGAGACCAATGCTTTTTTCCTCATTGAGAGGCACAGCCGTTAATTCTTTTCCATAGAACAATTTTTGTCCAGGATTTACTTCATCTATCGTACCATAACAAAATTTTTGTCCAGGATTTACTTCATCTATCGTACCATAACAAAATTGAGTCTCAAATTAGGGATCCATTAGTCCAGCCTATCCCATGGGTTAGCCAACCACCCAACCACTATAGTGATGGGATCCAATCTTAGGAATTTGGTTAGGTTTTGTTCCGGGTACCAGGGAAAAGAGTTCCCATGCCCCCTAGCTAGATATTCATGCAAACTTAAAACTAGTCACACCACTTACACACCCAATATGAAATTGCCTTTTTCACAAAATCAGCTATCTTTAAAAATAATCATTTAATAAAACCATTGTGTCACTGATCATAATCCTCAAAATCTCTAGTTGAATTCTTATTTCCAAACATTCTTTCATCGGTGTACCTATGGCATCATTGGCAACCAGAACGCTCACCACCTGTGTCCACTTTAGGGGTCTATTCGATGGTTCCTAGCTCATAGTACTCGACAATATATTCACATAACAAAATGGAATCTCCGTTGAAGATCAGCAAGATCAACGGATCCATATAAAAGAGCCATGGACTCATCCGTTGAGGATCAGCAAGGTCAATCAACCAGATCCATGCCCGAATTCAGAAAACAACTCTTACTCCTTGTTCCAATATCAGTCTAACCTAATGTGAGAAGGGCATATAAGATAAAGTAATTAAACTCAAGGAGGAGCAATTGAGATATCTTTCAAAGCAAGGCTTAGTTCGACCTAATGTATCCCCATGGGGTGCACCCATACTTGTGCATGTACTTTCCTAAAAAAAGAAGGATGGGACTCGAATCAGCTATAACCATCAATAATTAATAGCATATTCTTAGGATAGATGAGCTTTTCAATTGACTGCATGGTGCCTAGATATTTTCACACATTGACTTGAAATCACAGTACTATCAAATTAGGGTTAAGGAGAAGGGTATTCCTAAGACTACATTTAATACCCAATATAGACATTATGAATAATGATAGTTCAAAAGGTATCAAAGGTTACCATAGTCCTAGAGCACATGCCTTTCATAGTCCCAATGCCCATGTGCCCTAATCCCACATGTAAATGACCTTAAGCCCATGTGCCTAGGCCCATCCCATGTGCATGTGCATCCTAAGAACACTTTGTTATAACAAGTGGAAGGGTTATTTGTTAAGCTACTGTGGTACTTGAGATGTCTACCCCGTCCCCATGTCACATGCACTCTGCACTCAGTGCATGGTGACAAACTGGCTCATCATCAGCAGTGCAACATTTGTACATTATTAGAACCTAGTAGGATGATATTTGTCGTACGCCGTGACCCCATTGTACATCCTCAGTCCAGGATAAGTCAGGCACGAGTGCTTTCCATATTTCTTAATGCTAAACTCTCAAGATTTCTCTAATCTGGGCTAATTAGGCTAATCCAAGGCTAGCCTAGATGTTCCTTTCTTTCATTGGTATCAGAGCTCTAGGCTTAGATCTTAATGCTTTGATTAGGAGATTAATCATTTTTGGATCACTATCAACTCAGTTTTTAGAAATGCATTTTCTTGATCATGATTAATGTTAATCATTTTCTTGATCATGATTAATGTTAATCATTTTCGAAATTAATTTTTACACAGTTTTCAGATTTGCTATTTTCTTGTTTTGAGAAGATTAGCAATCAAACTTGTGTTAATTATTTTTTTAATTTGTATTAATCACTTTTTTCAAAACCCTTGATTATCTTAATTTTCTTGAAGTTCTTGGATTTCTTGATATATCTAGTTCTTGGATTAGAGTTTGCAAAGATTTTAGTAATCAATATTGAGTGATTTTCTTGCATTATCTTGCTTAGAGAGTCTACAGTTTCAAATATCAATCCTTAAAGCCCTTATTTCTTCAAGATCAAACGCTATATTACCAAATCTTTGAGTTCTTGGGAGAAGCATTGCAAGAAGAAGATTGTTGTGCAGAAAATCAAGGTTGCTGTAAAGTTTTCAAATTACTGTGCACAATATTTAGATTCCTGTGCAGAGTTCTCAGATTACTATTGTAGAGTGTTATGCAGAGTGTAGATTCATTGCAATTTTGAATAGATTTCAATGCAAGATTAATGAAGTTTTCAACAAATCTTGGAGTACGTGAACAAACTTTAACTTCATTTCATGTTTCTTGAATATTGAGCAACAACGGCTTACTCAACAAGCAAAAAATTGAAAGACAGTGATGCTTGGTGAAAGATTAAGTGAATCTTGACAACTTTTGACAAAGAATTCATAACAATTGCAAAGAAATTGTGAAAGCTTTAAGAGCAGTGAATTATAGAGAACATCAATGAAATGATGGAGTTCTTGAGGAAGAAAGTGTGCAAAAACTATTAAATCTTTTTAGATGCTAAACACACTTCTACAACAAAGATTAATCAAGCTATACTAAGAGCAGTGAATTATAGAGAACATCAATGAAATGATGGAGTTCTTGAGGAAGAAAGTGTGCAAAAACTATTAAATCTTTTTAGATGCTAAACACACTTCTACAACAAAGATTAATCAAGCTATACTAATTTTGATGCAAAAGTGTACAAGCTTTACAATTTCATGATAAAAATCTATTTACAATTTCAAGTGTAGAAATTCAGAAAGTTTGTGGTTAAAACACTGTGTTTGCAAGTGCCAGGGTGCCCCATACACCACAAGGTTCTCCTAACTTGCATACAAGACTTCTTGAGTGTGAAGATCTCTAAGCAATAGTGCAGAGTTTGGTTGAGAAGGCAAATAGTTTGTGCTTGGATCTTGGCATCATAAAGCTGATGTTAACCCATTCCTAGGGTTAACAAGAGCTACCGCCATTATCTTACATCAAGGAGTCACGGTAGATACACCAAAGGGTCATACATTCAAGATATGAAGCTATGGTGTCCAAAGCTACAACTTGGACGAGCGCCTGTAATGGTATGACGGAGTACTTATGGTGATTCCCGCTTCAAGAGCGTGTGGTAGAAAGTTAGGATGAAGTCCATGTACTTCATGGATATAGTATGAGAGTAGTCATTGTAATAGCATTAGGCCTCTTACGAGCCTAAAGTGCCCAGCCAGCCCACAGTTTAAGTGAGTGTGAACACTTATGGCCATGTATATAAGTGAATATCTCTCATAATACAATATACTCTCCCATTGTGTAATTGAGTCTTGCTCTTGCTAATCTCTCTCCCTAATGCATGCTAGTGAGTGTGTGTGTGTGAGTGAAGTGAGGTGAGACAAGGGACGAGTACCTGTAGTACAAAGTGGCGGTGTGACAACGCTCGCGGGAGGCACGGTGGAATTGCTTCTCAAGGAGTTGTAGAGCTTGGAGACCTCAAGGGTTATGAGCTCGGCTATTGGAAAGATCCTCACGAGACAGTTGTGGTTCACCAGGTAATCGCTTGTTGGATGTGTTTCAAGGAGGATTAGGGTGAGGCATAACATTTTTGGCACCTTTACCGAGGAGCCATCCCTTAGCTTTTTTCATTGTTTTTCCTCTAATCTATGCATAACCCATTTCCCATTATCTTGATTAATGGTTTTCCATGAAAAATATGTGAATTTGATGGTGATTTGTGTGTGATTTGGTGTAGAATAGCTCTCTTTTTTGTTTTTGTAAAGAATGTTTTTTGCTTAATTTTTAGCTTAATTTATTGTTTTTGTTGTTAATGTGGTTTTTCATGTTCTTAGGGCTTACACATAGTTTATATTAGGCTTAGTTTGTATCAAATAATGTAATAGAATATAATTTTTAGTGAATGTTAGCTCTCTTTAGTGTTAAACATATAACTAAAATTATTAATTTTAGCTTAATTGGTGGGTTTTTTATTTGAATTATTTGCATTAGTGTTAGCAAGCATTAGGAGTAGCTTAATCCTTGAAAATATTTTTGAAAACCATCAAAAAATCCTTGAATTCAACTAATTTCTCTTAATGGACTGGTTTTTGTCATTAAGAGTAATTAATCCACTTCAAGACACTAAAAATTTAGAAGATGTGTTATTTGGAGTCTAAATTGATCATGTGAGCAGTCAAAATTAGTATTTTTGAGTGTTTAGAGAGCATCTAGATACATCAAAACACATAATTACATCAATTGGAGGAATTTGACTTTTGCTTAATTTTGCCTTAAAAGAAGAGACCAAAATTAAGAGTCTAACTAATCTCCTATTTTAGATTAATTTACACAATTGTTGATGTACATAGCTTAGCATTCCCTTGCTCTATCCAATGATGTGCTCAATTGTGTGAATTAATTAGGGATTAGTAGTTAATTATAGTCTTTGATTAGTGTAAAAGAGGAAAAGATTAGTGAAAGGATTAATCTTTGAGATTAATTTTTAATCACTTTTTTACATAACTCATTAAGGCTAATTAGCATTCAATGAGTTGTCAAATTGTCCATTTTGGGAGTCATTTATGAAGAGTGTAAGGGGTGTCATAAAAAGGTTGACTTTTTTGCTTTCCACTTACCTTTTTAGAAAAATGTCCATATCTCCTTAATTTTAAATTCAAAAAATATCCCCCCCAAACAAGAAAATTCGTATTTCCCACTAGACTTCAAGATATATATATCTCTCTCAAAAAAAAATTAAAAAAACTTGAAAAAAATGGTTCACGCCGTGAACCATTTCTACACTTTCACGGCCTAAGGTTTCATGCCCTAAGAGTTCACGCAAAAAGAAAATAAAAACTTGAAAAAAATTGGTTCAAGCCGTGAACCATTTCTACACTTTCACTGCCTAAGGTTTCATGCCCTAGGAGTTCACACCCAAAAAAAAATATGTGAGACGTGTGTTTCACAGCCAAACGTTTCACGACGAAGCCTCTCACAGATTAAGGGTCTCACGCCTTAAGACCTAATGCAATAAAATAAAATAAAATCAAATTTGATAAAATGCGTGAAGTCCGCTTCACACTATGAACTGCACCCTGCTAGTTCACGACGTGAAAGGGGGTCTGTCAGTTAAAAAAATAAAAATAAAAAATCAAATTTGATAAAATGCGTGAAGTCCACTTTCACGCCGTGAACTACACCCTACTAGTTCACGAGATATGAAAGGGGATCTGTCGGCCAAAAAAACACCCTTGTTATCTCCTAAACCGTGAATCCAATGAAGGCACTCTAGGGCTCACCAGAGAGTCAACATCAAGCTCTTCAACTTTGGTCTTGGCCATCCGAAGTCAAAATTGATCGTTTTGGCCTCTGATGACCAGTAGCCTCAAAATTCTACCCGAAAATCGAGGCAAAAAACAGCCCGAAAAGCATGAAAAATCATATTTAAAAAAACAAGATGAAAACGACTTCGAACCATATTTGGGCTACTTTTTAAGGGTCTAAACGAGAAAATCACGAACAACTCAGGGAGACAAAGTTGTAGTACTCCAAAAATACTACAACTCTCTAATACAGAGTTTTTCAAATTTCCTTTTGGAACACCCTAAAAAACATGTGAAACAAGGAAAAACATTTCGAAAATTTTTTCATCTTGAGACTGTGATGGAAAATAGGATTTAGAACGTCCTCTTCCATCTAGGAGGTTACTAGCAAGTACTTTTTCAAGAAAAATATCTCTTAAGAGGTTCACGTGCATATCGCTTAAGCTAATTAGGACAAACGGACACTCGTTTAACCCAACAAAGAGTACGTCAGGCCTCTGAGGCTGTTAATGGTCTGTGAGAATATAAAAAGTCAAAAAAAGTGTGCTTACTCATTAAGGAGCAATTAGGCAATCACACATGGCAACGATAGAGGGACTACGAGGGCCAACACCCTCATTGAACCCAAGGGCTGACATCTTTGAGCCATTAAGATCCAAGCTAAAATGCACCTCCCAATACCATTATCCATGCTTACAAAACAAGCATGTCATCGGATTTTACACCCCCTGTCACTAGAATCCCATTGGGCTTTGGTCCTTTACCTAACGTTCCCACCAATCTTATAGGTACTAACCCTTTCCAACCCCTGGAGGATGCCTACACCTTGGATATACTAACTAGTCTAGGAAGGGGGGTTGCCCAAGGACTGAGTGAGTCCCTACCCACACGAGCACTCACATACGGCCTCAGTGGCTCGTACAAAAACACAACCGTACAGATTTCCACAATCATGGGCAAATACGACAGAACAATTGATCCTGTTCAATTCATACAAATGTTTGAACATCTATGCGAAGCCTTTGGAAATCTCAACTGCCCCACCAAGGTACATGTGTTGAACCTATGCTTAGAGGGAAAGGGGACATAAACACAAAAGGAGACATAAACCCAAAAGAGGACATAAACACAAAAGGGGACATAAACCCAAAAGAGCCAAAGCTACACATGATGTAGAAGCATCCACCTCAAAGACTACCACACACAAACCCCAACTCCCATACGTGCGACATAGGATCCAAAAGTCCAAAAGGAAATTCGATCTTGTTGCATGGGCAAATATAAAGAAAACCTGAGGATCCAAAGAAAGTCAACAGATGAAACAAGTTCTAGTACGTCACTAAGTGAGGATGAAACAAATTGTGACTCTTCACTCAGTGCACCTCATAGACCAATCAAGAAACTAGAACCCACCCAACCACCCCAAATTGAAAATCATGATCACATGACATATGCGGAATGTAAAAAGCAAGCTCAGGAGAGCATGCTTGGCATGGTTGAGTGTCCTTACAGGATCACCGATTGTGATTGAGCCTAATAATGCCAAACCTAAAAAAGCAACCAAAATACAAAACCCGGAGGAGTACTGCTCCCCCTTTCAAGAGGAAGACATACTCTCTACAGAAGAGTCATTCATCCTCGAGACAGATTGCACGAATTATGCGGTTGAGAAAGCACGTGAGGAATTCGATGAATCCTTTGCAAAATTAAAGCAGTCTCTTAAAACCTCATTTGGAGGAATGTTCTTCTCTCATGGTGGTGAAGCCAGCATAACATCAGCACTTGCACCTTTAAGTGCTCAACATGAGTTATACCAAGACATAAAGAGCTCCTTAGAAGAAGACTGTAAGGATTCACACATTTCCAAACATAACTCAGTTAAAATTATCAGAGGACCAAGTGTGCTAGTGTACACAAAAATAGAATCTGAAGCTAAAACACAAACGGAAACATCCATGGTTCCTCTTGAAGATTCTATCATGGTGTGGTTAGATTTTCCTACAAGCAATGATATTAAGTGCAACCGTGCATTGATTAGCTCTCGAGCTAGTTATAACATCATGACAATAGACACTTGGGTGTCATTTGGGACAACCTAAACTCATCCCTACAGACAACGTTCTTGCAAGAGGAACCCATGGACAAAACATTGAGTTCCAGGTTACTTTAGCTATGCTACTCAAATAATTGGTGGAGATGTAGAATTTACATTCCATATTACCGTAGATTCCCTTGAGTATGATGTTGTCCTTGGTGGAACTATGAATCGTTGTATTCAATTGTTGAATCCATGCAAATAGCCACCTTGAACACTCTTGCAGGCATTGTACAATTGCTATTACGGGAGGAAGAGACCTTGTAGGAGCTGGAACTTCTTACATATCTTACTCAAAAGATCCCTAGGATTCTGGTTGGATTGGAACTTTCCCAAAAAATCACCACACCTCAAGCACAGCTTTATCCAACAATTGAACACAATCTCATGACCCTCAAGTTATGGGATTTGTTAGGTCAACCAACACTCACGACTCATCTTAAAAGAATTCCCTTTACATAAGATTTGAACATGCCAAGTTTGGGGTACTTTGAACATACAATGTATATTGAAACTAACTCCTTTACTTGCAAGTTTTTTTGTGGTTGAGTATGTGTTGGAAGCAAATTTGATCTTGGGGTATAAATGGAATGCTGCTATCCAAGAACCATTGTGCTTTTTTGCAGCAAGACGACGATAGGGTCATCATGATGGTTAACGACAAAAAGTTGACAATGCCATACTGCAACAAGGAAGAGAATCCAGCTTTAATGGATTTCTGTGATGCTTAACGCAAAAGATTACAAGTCTCTTCCACAAAATCCCCTCTACACAATGACCTACCATTTTCATCGACAACCGACTCCGATAAATCATCTACTCCTTCAATCCCATCCTCACTAATAAAGTTTGATACCAAAACCTCGCAATCAACAGCTATTCACATGAAGAAGTTCCCCCCCACGCAACCATCTATCTCTAACAAGGAACTCAAAAGAAAATCTCCGGAGCCTATGCCTCTTCATCGACAAACCTCACCAAAGGAGATGGAAATATGCTCAAAAGCCTCATCATTGATAACCACTCCATAAGAGACTCTAGCCTCATCATCGTCAAACCTCACCAAAGGAGATGGAAATATGCTCAAAAGCCTCATCATTGATAATCACTCCATAAGAGACTCTAGCCTCATCATCGTCAACAATGCACATGAGTCCCAAACTTGTAGCCTCAGCACCAATCAATGTTGTTAATCCCATTCGGATTAACACCATGATCCTCAATTGAGGACATTAATAAGTGTCATGTAAAGGCACTATAAAGGTTGTACATTATGAGATATTGGCCACCCAAGGCCTAGTTAGTAAGTTTTGGGCACCCAAGTGTGAATAAGAGCCAATTGTATATAAGGTATTTTCTCATAATGGAAAGAACACAATCCCCTTTGTGCTATTGAGATCTCTCCCCTTGTGCTTGTGAGAGAGTGAGGAGTGAGAGCATTCTAGCATTCTAGCATTTTTCCTCTTACATGCTTGTGTCTTTATGCTTGTGCTTGTGAGAGAGTGAGGAGTGAGAGCATTCTAGCATTTTTCCTCTTACATGCTTGTGTCTTTATGCTTGTATGAGAGAGTGAGAGAGAGTGTGATTGGTCTATGTGATGGTGTGAGTGACTCCACGGTGATAGAGTGGAGGTGGAGCTTGGAGTTCAGAGCATTACAAAGCGAGCTTGGAGGCCTCAAGGGACTCACGATCGAAGAATTGGTAAGTACCCAACGATGGTTGTGTTCTATTGCTTATCCATTAGATGAATGTGTAGAGTTCTCTCTTGGAGGTGAAGCAAACCATAACATTTTTGGCGCCGCTGCCAGGGAAACACCTTTGTTTCTTCCATACTCTTTGAGTTTCAGCTCCCATTGCATAGTATTCATTGTTGCCTTTGCATTGTGGTAATGTATTGTGTGGAAAATAGAAGGATAAGGTGTGTGTGGTTGAGAAAAAAGTTATAGTTTTGATGCTGTGAATGTTGTGGAAAGTAGTTTAGGAAAGGATTCATTGGTTACTCTTCATAAGTTTGATGTTAGCACCACAAAAAATACCAACGTGAAGAAGCAGGTTGGGAGTTGTTTTCTTCTTTTTTCAAAAAATTCAAAAAAATAAAAAACATAAGGGACCATTGATTGAGCCAGGAACTTGCATTTCATTCCCTAGCATTGGCACAATCTAATTTTATCATTTGGATAAGTATTATGCGCCCAAGACTACAAATTGTCGACGCGAAAAACTCCACGTTAAAGTGCAGGAAGTTGTTCACGAGACGTGAACCATTTTCCTGCAATTTCACACTGCGAGTCGCTCACGAAATCACCATCTTTTGCCAGAAATCACGGGATTACATTCCAAAAATAGAAACCCTTATCTTGACACCTCTCCGCCCCAAAAATTGGAGCACGTGAAAGTGCAGTAGACTTTCACGACGTGAACCATTTTCGAAGCAGTTCATGGTGTGAAACACTTTTTGTTTCCCGATGTGAAAGAAATCTTGTTTTTTCACGTGAAGAACAAAACCGACGGATTGACAAAACTAAGGCTGTGAGGATCGGCCAAAGAAGGGAATTTGACTAAACGAAGGAATTTAATCTTAAGGAGGGAAATTATTAAGCACGTGAAAGTGCAAGAAAACAATTCACGATGTGAATCATTTTCCTGCTATTTCACGACGTGAAACATTCCTTGTACTAATTCACGCCTCCTAAACAAAGTGATAGAATCAAAAATTAAATTAAATTGGGTTAATTAATAGCTTATCAAATTATATATACATGCACTTAAGATCTAGAAAACTCATCGGAGACGATCTTACGCCTGACAATAGTGCATCAAATCATCCAGGAACTTCCTACCAAAGAAGTGTGGGATCAGGACATTCTGCAAGCACACACTTGAGTGTTTTGAGAAACCTAACCACCGCAGAAACCAGTATAGTGAAGAATCCATGGAAGAAGGGTTGAGATACGCTAGGTTTGGAGAAGGAGATAAACCACACTCCCCAACCAAGTCTAGTGGGATCATTGATATCGCTTGGGGATTTTTTGGTCTCCAAACTATTCATGTGATGAAGAAGCGCAATCTGCAGGCATGGGTCTGTCAACTAGTGCTGGACTCCGTTTAAGACAAGAAGGGCCATTCCAAACGTTGAATTCTAGGCTGTCAAATATTGGTACCCCCCTTGAATTAGATGAGATATGGAAAGTGCAGTTATTAGGACAGGTCAAACATTCTTTCGCACCATCGAGGAAATGGAATTGGACCTCCAACGAAGTGAGGTAGAATGACAACTCTGAGAATTGAGCTTAAGGAAACAAGAGCTTGATACTCATAGGGCAAGAGCTGAGAGAAAGGAGACAGGTAGTGTTAACCCTCTCCAATCACAAGGAAAAGAACCTGGAATTGCTACATGAAGAAGCGATGGAGAAATTCCGAACTTGGAACCCATTAATGAGGAATCCAGAATGGAGGAAGGGTTTGCAACCAGAGAAGAAGAGGGTAACATAGCTAACTCGGCTGTAGAAGTAGAGGACCGACTCTATACCAAGAAGGATATTGAGTTAATGATCAATCACCCTACATTCTTACAAGACATGGAGCTCTTAATTACACAAAGATGCACAGAGGCCACTATTGGTGAATCCCACCAGGGTACCACAACTAGACCAGTTCATGAACCTGAGTACCTAGAAGAGCCAATACAGGTAGGGGACGAGGTCTAGGAAGGGGGGAGCAATTCCTCAGAGACCTAGAAATGATCCAGCCATGGACCTTAATGTAGCCACAAGAGTAGACTTGTTAAATATTGCAGCAAAGATGGGTAGGGTGATGGTCATGTAGTTAGGTTCTACTCTAGAACCCTGACCTTCCCAGATGAAACCCCATATCATCTCAAAACTTGTCCAAAATTTCTCTGGGGATGGGGATCCTATTCACTATATGTATAGATTTTTGAATCTACATGTGAAACCTTCGGACCAGTCACACTGATGTGACCATGATACATGCTTTTTCACTGACCTTAGAGGTAAAAGTTCATTAGTGGTCCATAACCCTTAAGGTTGAGGACAAGGTTAACTTCACCAGGTTAAAAAATGTTTTTGTGCCTAGCTTTGCATGTAGTGGTGGTGACAGATGGAGCCCTGTGGCCCAACTACATAACATCAAACAGAAGGAAGATAAGTCTATGAGAGACTATGTTTCTCGCCTGAAACACTTGAACTCAAGATGCAAACTTCGGGAAAGATTGATAAATGATCAATTGTTACCTTGTTTCAGGAGAAGGGTTAGAGACCATAAAATGCATGATTACCTGGTACTAGCCTGGCCAGCTACTCTTGATGCATGCTGCAAATTGGCAATCAAATATGAAGATAACATGTTAGAATTGTCGCAACCTGAGGATGTTAGAACGTTTGCGGAAACCACGACTTTGCGTGTCTTGAGTCACCAAGAAATTGGAACTCGAAGCAAGCAAGTCGGACAGCAATGCCATATTGGAGAAATTAAAGGTCAGGGAAGGAAGAGAGACGACGGGTCATGGGCATAGTCACCTCTACCCCCGCAGGGAATTGGTGTGGTGCTCCATGTGTAGACTAAATCATACCACCACTGAATGTCCACAGTTAAGGGAAAGACCATTAATGTATTGTGCGCATTGTGTTAAATTGGGTAATCATGACACGTCAATGTGTAGATTTCCAAAGTTTCAGAATATGGCACAACTACCAGCAAATAGAGCCCCATTGGCCTTGCCCGGCACCACCCGTGCAAACCACTGCCACCACTGCTGGACCGAACTCTTCTTACTTACCTAGGGAGATGTTCCGCCGCGTACAAGACGCTTCACCCTTACCACCACACCGCCAAACAACCACCATAAGCTAAGATCAATCAAGTAATGATTAAAGAGCCAACAGAAGATGTTGAGTTGGTATGGGAATTAGAATTCAATGGGGAATACTACGAGGACATGGGTGAGGCCACACCAGATTAATATTTCCTATAGAACAACACACCAGTACTTGTGTTTCAAACCACGGTATAGTGGAAAGGCAAGGAAATAAACTCAAATTTGAGAAGAGGACCTTTACAATGCTATGGCTGTGGTGGGCCACATCGAGTAGCCGAATGCCCAAACAGGAATATAAATCATACACACCAACCAAAACAAGTGGTGACCACGCCCAATGACATGCCAGTGCTCACATGCACTAAATGTGGAATTGATCATTTGATCAAAGATTGTCCCTACCGAGAGCAAGTGGTTCCACTTCTACTCTGCTAATCAGGCCACCATTCGTACCATTAGTGTGCAATCTGGGAAGATCACACCGCTCAATGTCCTAACACGAGCTCAAGCTCAATCGGGAGACAAGGGAAAGAACTGGGCGAATGCGACTATTTCCAGATCTGCTGGCCGCAGGAGAAGAGTGAAGAAATTAGGAAAAGGAGACACGCAGGTTACAATCCAAGATGGATCCAAAGAAGATACAATTGATACTGGATCCACACAATCAAAGGAAGAAGAGGGTCAAGGGATCAACCTTGGAGACTTAGACTAGGGAAAGCAAGGAGGACAACCCGTAACCCCAAAGGGGGTTCGTGAGTATGCCAATGTCGACGAAGAAATAAGGAAGCTAGAAGATGCCAAAGTCTTAGTCAAAGAGTACACAACTTCATGAAACTAAGCCAAGGGGGGCCAGTCGAGTAAGGGATACCATCTATCCATGAGATGAACTACCCCGGAATAGGGTCTTAAACATGCCAACCCCGATTCCGAAAGAAACTGAAGAGGACTCCCAAACAAACACAATGACTAGAATGTTTGAGGAAAATGAGTTGGGGGAATTTATTCATTCCTTTCCCTTGGAAGAGCACGAGACCCCTCAATGGGAAGAACACTCTATATCAAACGAAACTAGGGATATAGGAAGCCTCGCGGGCGGTTGTACTATCCACACCTATCCATATGCCCTTGGGCAACTGTTATGCAATTCACCCACCTTATGGACAGATGTAAAAGAATGTGTCAAGGGAGGACTAAGGCCAGCTGATAATATTGATGAGGCTCTGCCACCCTTGGCAAAAATACCCTTGAGGCATACAAAGGAAATGCGAGTCATTAAAAGACCAGTTAACCAACTGAGACGCTACTATATGAGAGTGACGACACGAACGCTACCATCCCGATTCATCATAATGGATACCAAGAATTGGCTATCGTAGATGGTGGGGCAGGTGTCAGCATCATTACCAAACATTGCTGGGAAAACTAGGGAAAACCTCTTTTAAAAAGAGAAAATCTAATCGTTAAGATGGCTGATGGAACATCTTTGAGACCCATTGGGCTCTTGGAAAATGTTAAGTTCAGACTTTTTACGTTTTGCTATCGTCATACATTTATGGTCTCATGGACTTCCTACATCAACCTGATACATATGACATAATATTGGGATGACCCTTCATGAGAGAATCCAAATTGGTGCATGATTGGGCCTTGGACCATGCATATGTCCCGCAGGGACTCACAAATCTTGAAGATTGATCTAAGATCATGGAAAGCACACCCCATACGGAAGGGCAATTGTTCGGTAATGACTCAGTCACACAACCAAGCAAACCACATCCTTAACAAATATGCCAACCTACAGATGGGGAGACCAAGGAGGAGGAAACGAGAATGTATGCATCATTACCTCCCCCGAACTTCACAGTGAGAATTGGATGCATGCATTGGCTACAATTGATGTAATGCAACCCAAGGGGTATTTGGAATATGGAACCATCCCTACGACTTCTATCTGCATGGTTAACTGGCAAACCCAAGGGAGCCCAGTATTTGGAATATGGAACCATCCCTACGACTTCTATCTGCATGGTTAACTGGCAAACCATGGATGAGGAATCATAAAGAGAGACATCAAGTACAGAAGGTATTGTGACACAAAGCCGTACCAGTGTGATCAACGTCTCAGACGATGGTAGAGACAAAAACAGTACCTAGCCTGACGAAACACCTTGCTTACAAAGCAGACCTATGGATGCCTAATGGTTGAGATACCTTGAGGCTACAAGGGTACATGATGAATTCTCAAAGGATTGGGGCGAAGAGTTGAGAAAAATATCATTGGAACAGAAGGATCAAGAGAAAATCACCCTTCAGGAAATCGATACACCCAAACTTACAAAAGTGGGACACCAAAAACACAACAAAGCCTTGGCAGAGGCAGACTCTGTGTGAGGCTAAGAAGATCATAGAAAAAACCAAAAAGGACAATGAGGACAAAACAGATGTGCTTTCAGTGCTGCCCGACCATTTTAAGAACTATACAATAAATGATCGAAGGGTGGTCTCGGTAACAGCCACTAGGGTAAAAGAGGAAGGGATGTTGATATCATACGATGGCCCGGGCAGAAGTCAAGGAGGTTAATATTGTGGGACCAAGGGAAGAAGAAAGGCCCATATACATTGCTAAATATTTGACTTTTGTAGAAGAAGAAGAGCTCATTGCTCTCCTCAAGGGATACAAGGATTGTTTCGCCTGGAGTTACAAAGAAATGAAAGGGGTACTGCCAGAGGTAGTACAACATATGATTCCAATTATGGAAGGCTCATGGCTTACTACGTAGAAACCATACCAGATGAATCCAAAGTATGCAACAATTGTAAAGGAGGAAATTGATAAGCTCATTGGCTGCTGACTTTATCTATGAGATCGAACATACGGATTGGTTGTCACCTATTGTGATAGTGCCTAAAAAGAATGGAAAACTGAGAGTACGTGTCGATCTTAAGAAAGTGAATGCAGCCACTTGGAAGGATAATTACCCACATTACCGTATACCGAACATGTCTTGGAAAGAGTGGCTGTTGTGGGAGGAAAGCGTATAACTTCTTGGTGGATGGGTTTTTCGGGTACAATCAAGTCTCCATAGCACCAGAAGACCAACATAAGACATCCTTCATCAACACTATATGGGGGACATTTGCTTACAAGGTCATGCCGTTTTTCTCACAAATGCCCCAATGATTAATGTGCACAACTTTTAAGGACTACTTGCAAAAGTGGTTGGAAGTGTTCATTGATGATCTATGTGCACATTCTCGATGGGAAGATTATTTGACCTGCTTGAGGAAAGTGTTTTAACGTTGCCGATTATATTGGATATCATTAAACCCCTTGAAGTGCCAATTCTAGGTCAAGCATGGTGTGATACTGGGGCATATAGTCTCAAAAAATGGTATATCCACAGATGATAGCAAGGTCAGCTGATCCTGGAGCTACCACCGCCTACCAACTACAAACTAACAAACTACAAAGGAGTGTAAAGGTTTATGGGTCATGTGGGTTATTACCGACGCTCCATTGTATTTTATGCGAGATAGCCAGACTCTTGTATAAACTACTCATTGTCTTTGAGTGGACCATGGAGTGTCAAGAGGCTTATGATCGTCTAAAGCAAGCCTTGGAAAGCTCACCCATTTTGCGACCCCCCAATTGGGATCTCATATTCCACGTACACATCGATGAGTCAAATTTTGCCATTGGTTGCGTGCTAGCCCAACTTGGTGAGTTCAAATTGGACTATCCAGTTTGCTTTTCTAGTCGTCAATTGAATGATGCGAAGGTGAACTACACCACTACCGAAAGAGAAGGATTGGCCATGGTCTACGCAGTCAAGAAATATCGACATTATCTCTTGGCTAACAAATTCTTATTTTTTATAGACCATCAAGCCTTGCTATATCTGGTGAATAAACCTTGCACCATAGGAAGAATCACACGTTGGCTACTATTGTTGTTGGAATTTGACTTTACTGTCTCACGGTAAGGAAGGGAACATAGCATGTGTTAGCCGAACACTTGTCCAGAGTTCCAAATGGAGAACCAGCAAACAACTGGTGTTGTCGACGACGATGACCTTCCTGATGCTTGTCTATTCAAATTGGATATGGTACCTGAGTGGAGTGATGAGATCTCAGAGTATTTGTCTTATGGCTTTCCGCAAGACATACCCTTAAACAAAGATAAGATGCAGAGACTTATTAAGCTTGCGGCACCATATCGAAAATTGATTTTCGAAGAATTGTATAAACTCGGCAAGGACAATGTGCTCAGAGACGGTGCATAAGAGAGGATGAATTCGTGATGACGACCATACTAGAAGAGTCTCATTCTAGGATAGCAGGTGGGCATTTTGCTAGAGAAATTACAGCTCGAAAGGTGCTCCAAGCTGGACTCTGGTGGCCTATGTTATTTAAGGACACCATATAGTTTGTCAAAAGATGCAAAGAATGCCAACATTTCGTGGTCCCACAAAAAAGAGACAAGATGCCACTAACCCCCATCATTGTCAGACAACCATTTGAGAAATGGGGAATAGATTTTGTGGGGCCGATTAGTCCAGCTGCTCATCCATCACAAGACCGCTAAATAATCGTAGCCACAGATTATTTCACGAAGTGGGCGGAAGCCAGAACTTCAAAGAAAGTTGATGCGTGAATAATTGCAAAATTTGTATATGAGCAAATCATATCACGATTCCGCTGCCCATTGGAATCGGTGAGTGATCGCGGCTTGCATTTCATTAATGAGGTGATTAAGCAATTGCTTGCAAGATTCTTGGTAATCCATTGTAAATCAACACCTTACTACCCCACAAGAAAATGGTCAAGCAGAAAGTACCAATAAGATTTTGTGTACCATACTGACAAAGACAGTGGAAGCAAATTGAATAGATTCGGAGCATAAGATTACAACAGCTCTATGGGCCTACCACACATCATATAAGGTAGCGACATGATATACTCCTAGTCCCAAGCTTATGGTGTTGAAGTGGTTATGCCCATGGAATACCTAGTCCCAAGCTTAAGCATTGTTATACAATAGCGTCTGACTGAGAATGCATTAGCTTTGAAAGGCTAATAGACTTAGAAAATCTTGATGAGACCCGGTTGATAGCATCATATGGGTGCATGGTAGAAAAGTTACGCAGGAAACACTGGTTTGATAGAAACCTCAAGCAAAAAGAATTAAAAATAGGGGACCTTGTCCTAATATATGGTGTGGAAAATGCCAGGAAAAAGAAACTTAAATACCGAGGTCTGGGACCATTCCGTGTATCAAAAATCACACCTCAAGGGTCTGTCCGAATAGAGACAATTGACGGCATCCAAATGGAGGGCTATGTTAATGGGAGTAAACTAAAAAAATTATTTGGACCATCAACCCAGGAGATGCTCTTACAAGAACACCTCTTAAAACAATAGAAACAATTAGCAAAAGAAAAGATCCAGCAAGCGCAAGATGAGGCTAAATCTAGGTAAGCAAAAGCTAAAATGAAGAAGGGCCTGATTCATGTCAACATGGCATCCATAACCCTTGTGGTGGATGAAGAGGATCTAACCATTGGGCCAGCAAGACTCAAGTTAGGACTCACAACAAATAAGGGCATTGCAACAAGTGTTGCATTAATAGATACAGGATCTAGCCAACCACAACCTAATCTCATATGATACTTGGATAGCCTTAGGGAGACCAAACCTTGAACATACAAATGCACAAGTTTGTAGTGTGCACCTAACAACCACTAAGGCCGAAGGGTATTTAAATGTTAATATTTCCATCAGTAATAATCCCTTGGTCGAAAAGGTGTTTATGATGCCTGCAGGTACAATGGAAGAGGAGATGATCTTAGGACAATCCTGGATTAGTGCCAACAAGTGCAATATTCAATGGGAAGAAAGAACAGCATCATTGAGCATCAGCAAGAAGGTCATGTCCATACCATTATGGACCTCGGCAAATCAAGAAAAACAAATCATCACTGCAGAAGCAACACTTCAGAAAACAAAATATGCACCCACTGTGTTGAATAAACCTACACAATACCATACAAGGGCACACATAAATGGGTGCCCAATAATTACCTCAAGGATCAACCAGAGAGGAAGGAGACAGAGAGTAATGAACATATTCAAGGGAAGGCCCAATTCAAAAGTCGGACATCACCAACACCTACTAAGTGGCAGAACTTCAAGCACTTACAGAGGCCTCATGATTGTCGTCAATCGACAATGGATCCAAAAGGACCTACTACAGCACAAGGCTACTATCAAGGCAATACAACAATATGGGTACCCAAAAGAAAGTCTATGACCAACACCACAACATGTTCGAATCAATATGTAAAGGAGGGTGAGCGCTTGCAGCATCAACTCCCCTAAAGAGCAAACCCCACATTTGCACATGTGCGGAGAATAAAGCAAATTCAGCAAACTGAGTTGAAAATGACTCAGACAACAACAATACCTACATTGAATAAGGAATGGAACAAGATATGTGAAGGTAAAGGTAAGGGTGTCCCAAATATAATCAATACACAACCAGACACCGCAACAAAAATATTTAATTGGGTGGAAGGAACACTAAAAACCTCCCAAATAGAATTAAAAAGATTACATCAAAAAATGCTAGAAAGTGCCAAGGAGAGCCTTTGGTTTCCATGGTAAAATTAAAGGGAAAGGAAAAGCAATGCATTATCATGTGCATGTGTGAGTGTTTGAGCACAAAAGATAAAAATTCGATCTTATAGACTCCACATGAAACTGCAGAAAAATGTTTCACGTCGTGAACCACCCTACACTATTTCACAATGTGAACCATTTTTAGTGTTTCACACCGTGAAAGAGTGCGAAGAAGTTCATGCCATGAAACGTTACGAACTCTGGCACACCAATTATAAAATGACACATGGATTGTTCATTTAACGTAGCCGCCCTATCTGACGGATACGCTCTAAAATCGAGTTTCTTTCTTGATTTCATCACTTTACCCTCAGTGATTTTGCGTTTTCTCTTCTCCGATTTCTTGCGCAAATTTGTTTCTTTGCTCTCGACATCGCCTGCCCGAACTAATCAAGGTGGGAGCTCTTCCTTTTGCTTTTTACTTTTTCTCTCTCTTCTTTTTGCTTTTCTCTTGTATGTCTATATCTTGTGATTCGTAATAATATGAACATGTGTTGAGTCGAAAATCTTTTGCTTTATATTACATGTTCATGGAATGATCATGGTTGACATGCATTATCAATTAAATGTAGATTCGTGAATTATCATTGTTTGAAGAAAAATCTACATCCATACATAGGTGTGGAAAGCCTGCATTTTCACATGAAGACATTCACGTCTTCACTTTCACGCATGTAATTTCACGTGAAGACATTCACGTCTTCACTTTCACGCCTATAATTTCACGTGAAGACATTCACGTCTTCACTTTCACGCCTATAATTTCACGTGAAGCTTTTCATGCCTTGACTTTCACGTCACGTCTTCACCTTCATGTCCTGAAACTTCACGTGAAGACATTCACGTCTTCTATTTCACGTCTTTACTTTCATGCCTGCATTTTCACATGAAGACTTTCACGCCTTGACTTTCACGTCACGTCTTCACCTTAAACTTCACCTTAAACTTCACGTGAAGACATACACGTCTGTTGTTTCACGCCTTCACTTTCATGCCTACATTTTCACGAGAAGACCTTCACATCACGTCTTCATCTTCACATCCCTAAACTTCACATGAAGACATTCACGTCTGCTATTTCACATCTTCACTTTCATGCCTTCTTGTTCACGTCTTCACTTTCACGCTTGCATTTTTATGTGAAGACTTTCACGCCTTGACTTTCACGTCACGTCTTCACCTTCACGTCCCTAGACTGCATGTGAAGACATTCACGTCTGCTATTTCACGTCTTCACATTCACATCTGTTACATCACGGGAAGACCTTCACGACCCTTTTCCCTCATGTCCTGAACTTCACGAGCGACTGACTGCTCTTCCACATCCTATGTCACATACTAACACAAAAAGAAAAAAAGAAAAAGGTAACTTCCACCAGTCATTCGACTGACCATGTACAGTTATACAGATGTCTATTTCAGAGTCTGAGTCCCGAGAGTAACCATCGACAACACAAGCCAACAGTGCTACAGGATCCCAGAGTGCCAGCAAGCTGAGGACCAACTTCTTGGGCCCTTACGCCCAGTCCTTCCAAGGTACACTCATAAGAAAAGAGGTCACTACGCCACATGGCAAAATCACTCTTCAGTGCCACAATAAGGAGTGCCTCCACCTATTGGAGGATGCCAAGGTAAAAGCTAAGCTGGATAAAGTCGGCCTCAACAGAATGGCCATAGTGCTACCCCGAGTGATCGACACCGATCTCTGCGCAATATACCTCCGAACATATGTGACAAGCAGACAAAAAGAGGCAAAATTACAAAGGCAGATGGCTCCATTGAAGAGCTGCTTATAAAAGAAGATCTCGTCAGAGAAGCTTTACAGCTCCCTGCAGGGCAATGAAGGCCCACAGGCACACAATAGATACAATGCCAATCAAGGAGATGCTAAAGAGAGATTCTTATAACTCTAATGGGGCAGAATATGAGAACATCAAAGATGAAGCCACGAAAAAACTTGCAGAGCAATGTTGTTATATTAATGATGCAAATCAAACCAATTGATAGATATAATAGGGTCGGTCTCAACAGGATAGCAAAAGCTCATGAAGAGAAGGAGGATGATTGAGCCTTTTTCATGCACAAAGAGATGGAGAATTACCTGTTAACCCAAATACTTAACCATGTGGCAAAGAGGCCGTTAAAAGATGAACGAGAGGAAAGCCTGCAGAAGCAGCAGCTAGCCCTAATCCCCAACCACCCTATAGAATCTACTGGAGGGATGGAAGAAGGACAAGCACTGTTAATAGAGACACATCAGCTCATAAAGACAAAAAAGAAGGACCAAAAGAAGAAGATATACAAGATAATGAGAGGGCTACTAGTGGATGTCACAACAGAATCTCAGCAACAATTGGAAGCGGGCAATGGCATCAGAGATCAGGACATACCAACAAGAGGCCCTCCAAGAAAAGCTACAAATCCCCACTGTGCAAGAACAACACCAACAGCTCTCCCCTCCAACGATCCCTGCACAACTTATTTTCAAAGACCTCTCCCTGCTCAAGGATTCACAACTAGCGGATATACCAACAAAGGGAGCTAAAGAACAAACACAAAAGGGCCATTCCTTGGAAGGACCAGTAAGCGAGGAAGCCCCAGTCGCGCAGCACCAAAATTGAAGGATCTAGTAGAATCTAGCAAGCGGCCACACTCCCAAGATACTTCCAGTCCAAGAAAATGAAGAAGGGTGGATGAAAATGAGCCACTACCGCAACTTGGATCTTTCAAGGATGTGGATTGGATAGTTCCTATTGACTATGGAAATTTTTAATATATTGAGATAAAAGGGCTAATCTTAAAGACATAGCCATGCACTCGTAATACTTGGCTATTCTTTCAGGTCCCTTAGTGTGAATAAAACAATCCTTATGTAAGAAAAGGTGAATGGTTCATGTAGGTGTTTTCCCTATAGGAGAACAATCCTTAGTTGCGACTAAAACAATCCTTACGTAAGAAAAAGTGAATGATTCCTGTAGGTGTTTTCCCTTCATAATTATCACAAGCAGGTAACATCGAGTGGCTCTCCCGAGGCTCAACAAGATGTCATGACTCCTCAATTATGAAGGAAATTCCTCTATCCTCGCTCATGATTGCTGATCTAGAGTACTCATCCCATTTTTCTTAATCTAAAATATAATTTGGTCTTGTTTTGGAAAGTCCTCGTAAACTCCGGTCCACCACGTCACCCACTTTCCATTGTTTGATCCTTTTTCTACGCAGACTAGATCCATAGGCTTAGATAAGCCCTATCCAATCCCATGCTCTAGCCTTCACTGGACCCATGGGTCGTATGAACTCACACCCCCATAATTGAAATTTCCTTTTTACTCACACATACTGCTTAAACAGAATTCACACATGCACTTCTTTGAAAACAATCCTTTTATAAAAATGTAACATCATGCAATTCTTTACACATTTCATGTATAGTATTCTGTATGTCCATCAATCACATAACATAAGGTAACACATCAATGTCACATCATTCCTTGCACCATGACCATGATCCTCAACAAGACGACACATACTACTGAGCATGATTACTCTCGAATCTCGGTGAAACCAGTGCTGGAGGATCCCACATATGTCTAACACCCACCAAACCATGAAATCCCACTATTCCAAGGAGCCAGTTTACTTAGCTGCACAAACACATACACTCCAGAGCCCGGCATCAAGGTCCATGTATGTCTCATACTGACACGCATACATAGTCTCACCATGCCTCACCATGCTTGGAGGATCCCACATATATCTAACACCCACCAAACCATGAAAGCCCACTATTCCAAGGAGCCAGTTTACTCAGCTACACAAACACATACACTCTAGTGCCCGGCATCAAGGTCCATGTATGTCTCGTACTGACATGCATACATAGTCTCACCACGCCTCACCATGCTTGCAATCAATATAAAGACGCTTCCTTGTCATCAAATGATAATCATTTCAGGAGCACACCCATGTTTGGCTGAGAGGGGTCAAGGTGTCGAATAACTACCTTTGTGTGATGCATCCCACGGATAACACCACGGTAATCCATGGACTTGTGTGGTACCTTCATAGTCTTCTAGAAAAACAACACTCCATCACATGAATATAGTGTCTAAATAATAGTTTCAAGATATGGATTTAAGTAACATGCATCATATTCATATCCAAAGTAGTTTCAAGATATGGATTTAAGTAACATGCATCATATTCATATCCAAAGTAGTGTAAACCATCGCAAGCTCTACACGAGACATCACAACTTTCCAGTCAAAACTTTGAGCAAGTCGAATTTCCTCTGGCCACGTCTAATCTGGCAAGGCCTTTAGAAAACATTTTCCTTTTATAACTTCTTGGGATTATTCTAGATTTCATTTAAGATAGAGTATTTCACATACAACTACTTATTTCTCTTATCTAGAATTTATCATCTTGATGTTTGAGATCTTTAAGAGTCTTATGGTCCTACTTTAGTGCACTTCTATGCACAAAGGCTAGGAGTCTTATTTTACTCAAACATCTCCAAAATATCTTACCTGATTTCTATTTAGTTTTTTCATTTGATTAGGGGCTTATCGTTTCTTGATTGTAACTTGACAATCCTACTGTAGGCTTCTAGAGTTAAGGATTCTCTCTATGTGTTTTGGGCCTTCTCTCTCTAGATGCAAGTATTTTCTTTTCCTAGAATACTTATTCTAGCTTATAAATTAATCAAAAAATGACTTTGAATTTCTAACTTAACCAGGATCATACTTTACACATGCATAACTAGCACATGTAAGAAACTTCTCTCTCTACATTATTTCTTGTATTTTGTCTCTCTTCAAATAGGATATCTCTAATCTATATTTATTCTCTAAATCTAGCCCTAATCTTTCAATATCTATTCAACGACCTTAGTGTATCACTAAAGTGTATTTATTGTTGTGTGTATCACTAAAGTGTATTTATTGTTGTGCACATTATTAATGCACATAGGCCTTTTCCTTCATAATTTCCTAGAGAGAGAAAATTATGGATTAATAGTAAATTTACTAATGACAAATTGGTTTCACATGAGTCTTATTTCTTTTCCAAAAATTAGGGTGTGGATTTGCACATCTTGGGGTATATATTATGCACCAAATGCTCTTAATTTATGGTGGGTAATTAGGACTTTCTCTCTCTAAACTCTAGGATAATTATTGACCCAATCTACACACAAAAATTAACTATCTAGGTCTTTCTAAAAATTCTAACTTCCCTTGTAATAATAGATTATCCAATTTAATTCTAATTTAGTATTAACTCTACATGTATATGTGTGCTAGGATTTTCTCTCTCTTTACAATGTTTGCTTCAAACCTAGGCTATCTCTCCCAATTCTAAGGTCAGGTTAATTCTCTTAACTTGATCCCTTAGATTAGTCTAGATGAGTGTAGAGTTATATGATAAAATAATAATAATCCTTTAGTAATCCAAAATAAAAGTCATTAATTTTATAGTTTTTAGGATAATTATTAGCCCGATCTACTCCCAAAAAATCAACTATCCAGGTTTTTCTAAAAATCCTAACTTCCTTTGTAATAGATTATCAAATTTAAGCCTAATTTATTATTAAATCTACATTTATATGTGTACTAGGGTATTATCTCTCTTTACAATGTTTGCTTCACACCTAGGCTATCTCTTTCTAAGGTCACGTTAATCCCTTAGATTATTCTAGATGAGTATAGATTTATATGGTAAAAAACTAATAATTCTTTAGTAATCCAAAATGATAGTCACTAATTTTTTAGTTTTTAGGATATGGTGCCAAACCATAGCTTATTCAAAAAATTAATAAGATATTTATCCTATCTCAACCTAAATCTCAACCTAATGTATGCTTGCTTTAGAATGAAGATCAATATAGGCTATTAAAGGCTTGCTGCTCCTACAGCCTTAATAGAAACTTACCCTAAGGTGAACATAGAACTTCCTAGGGTAATGTTGGAGGAAAATGACCCAATAGTAACTTGCAAAGTAATAATCAATAAAGCATAGAATGAAATTTGCACATAACACAAGATTGGGTCCAATTTTCCCCCACACAAAAGTGAGCCCACATTTCCTCTTGGTGTATTTAAATCATATTGCTTGAAATAACTTGTAGGGCTTAAAATCGTATCCACTTTTGCAAATATGTCTACTTTAACGAAAATAGCTTGCTTTAGTGGATGTGCAAGCCAAACTACTTAAAATAGATGTAAACCTTAAATCATATAAATGTGCACATCTCGTGTAAATCAAATATACATATAAGAGACCTTTCCCATGTCCCAATAAATATATACATTGACAATAAATATGGACGTTGCCCAAAATGGAATGGTGCGCATTGTCACAAAATCAAATAGTATTTTGCCGATACCCAAAATCGAGTGTCTCAAAATCTTTGTACCCCTAGCACTAGCTCGTTGCCTCCATTATCCAACCTAAGATTCTGGACTTACATTAACTATGCTAATCAATTAATATATTAATTGATTAAAAATATAAATAACCATACGAAACTCATAACATCGATGATGTGACCCATACAGAATCACCCACGTACGGAATCACCCACGTACACATAAAGTAAGCTGCTCTATGATAACTCGGATTTATAAAGGTGTCCCAATCTAAACCCGTCTAGGAGAATTCATAAATAATGAGAAACGTGGGAATATAAAATTCCATGAATTAACTCCTCATAACATTGTTGGATGTGAAGGGAGATGCTTTGCACAAACTCACAGACAAAACATGCACATGAACAGAGACGATAGGGATAGCTGGAATGTGCTCAATGGGATAATGAGCAAGTGGACTACACTCTAGTAGCCCTAGCATTAGGGTTGACATGGCTGTTAACACACTAAGAGTGTGTTTTCATGCGGAAAGAACCCCTACCAACATAGGGCAAAAAGTGCCCATGAGATCAACTCTATTTACACCTAAACTTCTCGGAGGCAGAAGGCTAACAGACCCCCCTGAAGTGAATGGCGTGAACAGATACATGGTGTAGCAGACTACCCTAGTAGAGGTAATAAGTTTAGAGCTTTTCGGAAAGCTTAAAATTTCTCCCGAGAAAGGGGCTTGGTAAACCCATCTGCCACATTGTCCTATGTTGGCATGTAGGTCAAGGCTATCTCTCCAACATGGAGTATCCAATTTATTCCGATTGAGACGGGGGCATCATCTAATCTCTCTGAGAAGATATGCTCAACACCTCTTGGAACGATTTTAAATGGTAGAGTGCAAACCTGTTTCTACTCTTATGGAACTCGATCTCCGACTGTCAATTGAGGACTCTTCTAAGTCCTTTGATGTAGCCACCTATCAACAAGTTGTTGGATGTCTTAGATATTTGTGCAATACCCATCTCGATGTTTACAAAGTAAGAACTTACCCGCAACGTGCGACGGCACCAATGAGATGAAGACTAGCAGGAGTGGGAGCAGAATGAGAGCTCTGAAACGTTCGCTCTGAAACTTGCACCGGGATAGTGATTGGTAGTGAAGAGCTATTGTCTAAGAAGCCAAACTCTAAAACCTAGGCACTGTCTTCAAGACAACAAGGCTCTGATACTAATGTTGAATGTGAAGGGAGATGCTCTCTGCATAGACTCACACAGATAAAACACACACACAAGCTAAAAGAGCAACAGAGATGATAGTGCTAGTCGGAATGTACTAAATGGATAATGAGCAAATAGAGTACAACTCTAGTAGTCCTAGCATTAGGGCTAACATGGCTGGTAACACACTAAGGGTGTGTTCTCAAAGAGCGACAGAGACGATAGCGATAATTGGAATGTACTCAATGGATAATGAGCGAGTAGAGTACAACTCTAGTAGCCCTAGCATTAGGGATAATGTGGCTGCTAACACACTAAGGGTGTGTTCTCAGAGGGAAAAACCCTGCCACCTAGCATAGGGAAAAACCCTGCCACCTAGCATAGGGAAAAAAATTCCCATGATCAGCTCTATTCACACACCTAAACTTCTCAGAGGCACAAGGCTAACAAACATATCCTACAACTATCCTCAGTTGCTTATTCACACCTAAACTTCCTAGAGATAGAAGGCTAACAAACATGCCCTGGGGGTCAAGCAATTGTCCTTAGTTGTTGTCACAAAATCAAAAATCATCATAGGCTGGTATGAAGGTAAGATGTAATCAAGGATGGATAGACAGATCAGGTAGCCCCAAAAGAGAGCTGTCAGTGCTTGGAAGTTTGGGGGCTCGTTCCCGCTGATCCCCCCTCATCGTCACCACCCCCTATTTGTAGCTCTGTTAGCCTACCCCCCAAGCTCATCGTCCCCAGCTCTGTTTCCCCCCCCCCCTATTCATTTTTTTGTCGCTCGCCCCCTTGTCACTGCGCATACCTTGCAGCCCCTCCCCTTGTTTCGCCCCTCTGCCCACCCCCTTATTTGCACCTTCTGCACCTCTTTTGCTACCCCCCCCCTTTTTCTCTCTTTGCCGCCCTTTTTTTTTCTTTTTTCTTTTTTACTTTTTTTTCTCTTTTTTTCTTCTTCTTCTTTTTTTCTTTTTTCTTTTCGTTTCCTCACCCCTCTCCTCTCTCGTGCACTTTGTTGCTTCTTCGCTCTTCTAGGGTTTTCAATTTTACTCGGCAAGCTTTGATTTATTTTGGTCCTCACCCTTAGGAGGACTCCATGGCAGCCCATAACTATTGCCTCACTTGAGGCCTCTACCTTGGTATGCAAAATTGTTGGTAGCACCCTGCGCGCGGACAACTTAGGGATCTCTTACAAGCCTGCCTCATTGACGAACTTGCAAAGATCACTAATATTCACCCTCTGGGGCATGGATACTACCAGGTGGAGTTCAACTCACCATCGACTTCCCAGTGATAGCAGTTTGCTTCCCAAGCCTTAGGAAGGAGTACCTTCCTAAGTGATAGCAGTTTGCTTCCCAAGCCTTAGGAAGGAGTACCTTCCTAAGTGATAGCAGTTTGCTTCCCAAGCCTTAGGAAGGAGTACCTTCCTGTTTCTCGATGATTGGTGGTTCCATTGGGAGATTGACGGAGTCCCCCCCCCACTGTTGCCTCGGCCCTCGTGAGGGTAGCTACGATTCCATCCCTTTGCATATGTGTAGCCTTGCCACCAGAGTCAGTATCGCATTGTATTTCTATTCCTAGCCTTTGTGGGACCCCATACAACAAGGTGTGGAGTATTTTGGCCTCCCAGGTCAATGCTTCATTTGTAGATAGATGGGTCACTTACCTAGAGCTTGCCCTCGGCAATAGTCCAAGAGACCGCCTCCAGTGGTTCCTCCCTCCTCGTTCTCGTGCTGACCCTCACTAGTAGGGGGTAGAGAGAGGGGCAAGCCCTCAGGCAGCAGAGCACTAGGCTCCGACTTTGGGTGACCCACTGGACGGTGAGTGGCAAATGGTTTGACTGCTCCCAAGCCACCAGACGACCACCAGAGCTGAGTGTCATTGCCGAGTGCGCCAGGTTGGCAGATCTCAAGAGGATTTGGTTCTATCATAGAACCATTATGAGCATTTATCCTAGCACTTTCCCATTGGTGACACGGCCTCTCCAGTCCCGGAGCGAGCCCCTCTACTGGCCCCACACCAATATGGCGGCCAATCCTTTGTCAAGATTACCCCCCGACCCTCATTCTTTTGAGAGGCCGATCGGCCTCTTTTAGCCCCTAGCGAGCCCCTCCCCCAGGCTTTCCTCTCTGATGAATCCCCCTCAACAACACCCCTCCCCTTCCTCTCTGTCCCTCTGCCCTTTCTCACTGCCACCTCCCATCCTCCTCCCCCAGTCTCGTTCATCGACTTTACTTGCCGCCCGCAGTGCACTCCACCCCTCCTTTATCATCCTAGCCCCCCCTCCCCCATCTTTCTCTCCAAAGCACTCTCGTCACCCCCAATAGCCCTTGACTTTGTGCGGAGGCAGCCAACAGGATCAGTCCATCACTTGATTCACCAATTCTCCGATTCGATAGAGATGACCATTGCTGCCTCCCTAGTGAGGGATCTCCCCATGAGTCCCTAGGTGGGGCCCCTAGGATCCTGGGATAGTCTATGGACTACAGTTTCTTTCGGTGTCTGCCAAGACAAAAGGGACTAACATGTTTGAGGAGTCAGTGAAGCCTTGTTGTTCAGGTATGTGTGGTTTTTCACCACTCTAGACCCTCTATGCTAGATAATGGCACGATGATCTTCTCTTTCCCCTTTAGTGCAGCCCCCGGGACATAGTGGGATCCTGAGTTAGTGGCAGCTGCCATTCAGGGTCAGGCAGTTGAGCTCTCCCACCATCTCCACGATCTCCGCATATCACCAACATCCTCACCCATTTTTGGCCTTTGGCTAGGATGGATCTTGGAGGCTCGGCCCATCGACGCCAGGATGGAGAGATGGTAGTCTCTAGTTTGGAGGTACTACTCTTTATTTTCATGCATACGTCTACTGTGGTACCTCTTGCCCCCTCTTATAGATACCTTTACTGTGATCGATGGAGTTTGGAGCATGCATATGTGTGTGCTTGTATAGAGTGGCATCACATGGAGGACAGGATTACTACTTGGCGCACCTTCGTCTTCACATGGGTTATGATTATTCCCCATCTAAACCCTTGCCCAAGACTCTTCGAGTGGAGGTTAGTTCCACTAGTGTTGCATCACACACCGAGATTGATATGCGGATTGTTTCATGAAACATTCAGGGTTTTTTAGGGTAGTGCTTTCAGAGACAAGGCGTCTTATGAGGCAAGCTTTAGAGGGCCATAGTGGGGGACCCATAGACATTCTTTTCCTACAGGAGCATCATCTCTCAGAGGAGGGGAGCACCAATAGATGTAGGAAGATTCTTCTAGGCAAGAGTCATAGTTTTCGGTCCCCATCCTTTGGCCGCAGTGAGTGACTGGCTCAAGAAAGTCATTATCTTAGGGCGGCCACAGGAGGAGAGATGGTATTCGTGGGCGGGTTGAGTGGCCAAAATGGAGCTATTGTTTCAAATCCCCCCCAGGTCAGAGCCATTGCCCATGGATTTTTTTCGATCCCTTCTCACTAGTGCCCCAGTATCTTCATAGGTGGTGGACACACGCGCGAGAGGGTTTGGCGGCATATGAGGGAGGTGGTTCCCCCTTCTCTTCGGCCATTTTTATTAACACCATTTATTGTTGCTAAGGGGTTGGCAGAGGCATTGGCGGCATTTCCTAGGGGAAAATGCCAGGGGGGGCGGACGGGCTTCCAGTTTCCTTCTTTCTTCACCATTGGGACCTCATGGAAGGTAGCCTTTGAGATGCCTTCTCAATGAGATTATGATTTAAGGTAGATCTGGCAGTGGAGACCCATCACTGTCCTTGGGATAGCCTATAAGATATTGGCCACCAAGGCCATCAATAGGAGACTTTAGCCTTTTCTCCCAAACTTGATGCATGACACTCAGATTGGCTTGCTTTGTTCAGGAGGATAAGAGCATCTAGGAGGTGACAGCTTTGGCTAGGATATGGCAGCATGACCTCATTGTGCTTCTCCTAGATTTTGAGAAAGCGTATGATAGGGTGGATTGGAGGTGACAGCTTTGGCTAGGATATGGCAGCATGACCTCATTGTGCTTCTCCTAGATTTTGAGAAAGCGTATGATAGGGTGGATTGGAGCTTTCTAGAGGGCATGATGAGCTGGATGGGATTCCCCATGGAGTGGATTTACCTTCTAGGAGGTGACAGCTTTGGCTAGGATATGGCAGCATGACCTCATTGTGCTTCTCCTAGATTTTGAGAAAGCATATGATAGGGTGGATTGGAGCTTTCTAGAGGGCATGATGAGCTGGATGGGATTCCCCATGGAGTGGATTCATGGGGATTCAAGACTCCACTCATCCTCCCATAGCCAGGTCCTTATTCAGGGAGCCTGAGGTGATAGATTTCCCCTTTTCCACTCGGTTCAACAAGGATGTCCATTGGCACCTAACCTCTTCCTTTTCATCTTGATGAGTTTATGAACAGTTTTCTCTCTGCCCAGGAGACCGGGTAGAGATGTTTTGCTTGATTTAGAGTTCGCAAAAATGACACAACAATCTTTCTTTCAAGAGATGTTGGGAATATCTAGAGATTCACGGAGGCGATTGAGATTTTTTGCCACGCATCAGGAGCGCAGATCAACTGGCACAAGTCGTATGGTTTTCGGATAGGTTCAGCACCCACCCTAACTTGTGTGGATGAGTTGAGGCCTTCTAGTGGATCCTGAGGGCACTCCAGTTTGCTATCTTGGTTGACAGGTTGGCATTGATATCTCTCGGACCAACAGCTCGGTCTGCTTCTTTTAAGTATTAAGAAGAAGATTTTATATTGAAGCTCGGTGAGGCTCTCCCTAGTAGGCAGAGTGGTGGTGGGGTGAACCAAGTACTCCTAGCCACCATGTGGTATATCACTTCGTGCTAGGCCTTTTCTCGTGCATGCATTGGTAGGTACAATGATTGATCCAGAACTTCTTATGGGCCGGAAGTGATGAGAGGCCAGCCAGGGCCAAGGTGGCATGGCGAGTGATCATTTAGCCACGTAGTAGAGGGGGGGCTTGGCCTCATCGATCTTGCTATTCAGAGTCGTTCCCTGTTGGGAAAGTTGATTGTAAGAGGACTCCTTCACCCGCCGGTGGTGAGCCCTGGAAGGATTTCTTATTGGCCTGGATTTCAGCCCGCACTTCGAGCCTTGGGGTACCGTGGCCGTATAGTACCTAATGGATTTTCACAAAGATGTGAGCATGTGGTTTTAGCCCAGCTATTGAGGATAAATTTGCAGCCAGTTTATTTTGCGCTTGGGATCATCTCAGGCCAACCCTCAGACGACAGATAGTTTCAGTTGCCTCAAAGGAGAGGCTTCGCTAGCCTTTATTCTGGAACCCCCTGATCCGTTTACCCATTGGCCACATGTATCTTTGGGAGCCTTGAGTATGGGAGACCAGCCAGGTCTCTTGGAGATTGGATTGCACACAGGCAGTTACCCCTGGTGGGTGGAGGAGCAGGAGTGGAGCAGGAGCGAGGCCTGATAGGGATCTGGGGTCAAGATAGACTCAGCATCAACATTGACTCAGCTATCCCTCAGGAGTGGCTGATGCCTATTCCAAACTCAACCCCCCAATGTGATTAGGAGTGTTTACAGACATGATATCCTTGTGGGGAGGTCCACGGAGCAAATGAGAACAGTGGTGTGCTCACTTTTTCTATTGGATCCCAAGGTAGACTAGAGAGATCAGAGCTTCCCTTGGAGGATTTTAGAGGCTGCACCTTGTGGAGGATGATCGGTTTTTGGGCACGGGAATGGCACATAGATCCAGCACACCGGCTAAGGTGGCTAAGGAGAGACTATGGCGGCTATGGATTATTTGGGAGTGCCAACCTCTCACGTAGCTACAGTGGGACCCAGAAGAGTGGACTTGGCATGATCTTGTGGATCGGGAGGAGCAGGAGGAGAAGCATCTCTTCCCCTTATGATCACTTGTTTCTCGCCCTTATATGAGGCGAGTTTGTATTTAGCCCTTCATGGTTGTACTTAGCCCTTGTGGCGGTTTGTATTTAGCCCTTCATGGTTGTACTTAGCGCTTGTGGCGGTTTTGATTTAACTAATTGAAGGATGTTTTTCCAAAAAAAAAAAAGACAGATCAGGTAGCATTGAGCCTCTTCAATGGGGTGGCCTTTATACTTCACTAAATATATGTGATAACATTAGCTCTTGTTGTTGTAGTCTGAATTCCTAGAAAAAATGGTTAATAGTACAATAGCATATTTGGGAAAGGAAAATCTATTTATTATGAATTAATATGGTAAAGAAGCTTTATGTGTTAGAATTAAATGTAAATAGGAAATGTTGAAAGATTAAGTTGAAAAGTTATAAAAGACTAAAGAGACATCAGAATACAAACAGTTTACAAAGCTTTTAGTAACAATTTTTAGTATGCAAAATTTTTGTGCAGTTGTCCTTTTGAAGCATCACTAAGATTTACAAAAGCTTTCAACAAGTAGTAGTGCAGAGTGTTGGTATCTTGATAGCATCATTAGTCGAGCTTGAGGAAGAGTATCAGGGTCTGCAAAGCTAAGGACATCACTCATCGGGACATCACAATGCTCTCATGGCCCGTGCTTGAGAATTAATTCATTGCCTCTTATCTACCCTACCATTGAAGTTGAGCTTCTGGAGGTTGGAACACTAGAGGGCCCCCTAAAACAGGAATATCGAGACCTCGGGAAAGCACGTGCAACCAAAATACAGAAACTAAAGAGAAAACACCAGATTGGGTCCCAACTTCCCCCCAAGCAAAAGCATCCCTACTTGAGTATTTATAGATTTTATTCCATCAAAAATAGGTTAAATGGCTATTTTAGCCCAAGCTTGCTCTACAAGCTTTCTTTTTACAAAAATTGGATGATAAAATATTTCAAAAATCTCACTCCCATGATAGTCCTCCCATTTGAGGAGACAATCGTCCTCGGTTGTAACTATCAGCACACACGAGTGATCAAATACATTAATCGTTCCCACATTGGATTCACTCACAAATGTCCTTTACATACTTAATTAGATTCACTCCCAAATTTATCACACGTGTCTTAGAGTTGATCGGATTCACTCACAATCAAAGTCACATAACCTTTAGACGTGTCTTAGAGTTGATCGGTTTCACTCATAATCAAACTTCTACATTGGATTCACTCACAATGATGTGTCACAGCTGGTTGGATTCACTCACAACCAACTAGGGTCACAGCTGGTTGGATTCACTCACAACCAACTAGGGTCACCCTCTAAAGAATCAGATTCACTTTCGATTTTTATACCACTGGGTCACCCTCATAAAAAATTAATAAGAAGAGTTGATCAGATTCACTCACAATCAAACTCACACAATCCTTACATGTGTCACACAGTTGGTTGGATTTACTCACAACCAACACTTAAGTTGTGATAAGTTATAAATATCACTAAGTATTCATCATAGACATGTAAAAGAGACATTGTATCAAGGACTTCTCGTCACATATAAATATCACTAAGTATTCATCATAGACATGTAAAAGAGACATTGTATCAAGGACTTCTATGTGTAATAAATTCTAGTGTCCCATACCACCAAAAATTATCCCACACAAATCTAGAGATACGTATGCATCGGAATACTTCACATAGGATTAATCTCATGTTCCATACCACAAGACTAATTCATAGTGAAAAATTCATGAAGTATAGTTCAAGATGGAAGGGCCAGTTCCTCCAAGAAGTTCTACTTTTGATGCATAAGAACTCTCCTTGAAATTTAAAAAAAGTCTTAAATAAAATTTATTGTAGAGATAATCAAATATGTTACCCTAAGAGTTGGAGTGGTTGTCGTGGTAGTCTTGTTCTTCATCATTGTCGATCATTTTGAGTCCAAGTGAAATAAACTTAAATAAAAAATATTAAATAAAACTTAAATAAAAAATATTAAATAAAACTTGATGATGTAAAATAAAATCCAAAAGTAAGAGAGTCTTACCTTGATGTCTTGTTCGCTAAAAAATGAAAAAGTTAAGAAAATATAAAACTTAAAACAATTCGTAAATAACTGAGAATGTAATCATTTGGTAAGGATGAGAACTTATCATGTGTAAGTCGAGCTGAAAGTTGTCTGAAACTCAACGCGGCTCTATGGTAGTGATCATTGGTATAACATGCACATCATGCTTACACCACACATAACAACATGCCTACACTCATGTATAAACTCAAATTTATAAACCAGTTGAGTAAAATAACCATATGCCCTAGAATAATGTTGGCCCGAGTGAGGTGCATAACCAAAAAATTTATTCAAGTCCCATATCCCTGCATAGGTGATGGCACATCGAATCTGGTTTGGTTGTAATAATATAAAATTATTTGTTTTTGGTCTCATATAGCAATAATCGCTCTTTTTAATTTTATTTTATTTCTCTCTCTCTCTCTCTCTCTCTCTCTCTCTATTTCTCTTCTTGTATTTCTTCTTCTTCTTCTTCTTTTCCTTCTCTCTCCTCCTCTTCTTCTTCTTCTTCTCTTTCTGTTATCTCGTCCTCTTCTTCTCTTTCTTCTCCTCCTCTTCTTCTCTTTCTTCTCTCCTTCTTGTGCGCCTCGGCTAACGCTGCCACGCAGATATGGTTTAATCCCATAAGCCGTCATGTTCGCATGGCGAAGGTATAAGATGCACAAAAGGGTGAGATTAGTCTTCATATCGTGGGGGGAGAGAGAGAGGCTTCTCTTCATGGCCGTGGGCTGGCGCCTTTGTGTATTGACGATCCGCCAGTTGGACAGTGCTTGGCACACCAAAGTGTGGTTAATGATTTGCTGGTTGGATTGGCAATTTCTCGCGCATCGCGTCGATACATCTTGTCCGGATTTGTGCCCGCCGCTATTGCTGCTACTTCACGGCCGTCTAAGTGCCATAACATCAAAAACTTTTTAACTTAGAATCTGATGGAGCATCACCAGGGCTTTGATACCATTGAAACGGGAATACCGAGATCTTGGGAAGCGTGTGCAACCACAATATAGAAACTGAAGAGGAAACACTAGATTGGGTCCCAACTGCCCTCCCAAGTGTGTGCCAAAAGCATCTCCGCTTAAGTATTTATAGATTTTATTGCATCAAAAATAGGGTACATAACTATTTTAGCCCATTCTTTCTCTACAAGCATTATTTTTACAAAAAATTGGATGATAAATATTTCAAAAATCTCACTCCCATAACACCCCCAAACTCAAGGTGTGATGATAACTTTCATCATAAGACTTTTGCCAAATCATGCAGAAATGGTCCACACAAATGCACAATCTATGTGCTAAAGCTGAAGCATCATGAGAAAAGAAAAGATGAGGTTCTTGATTGTAAATCAAAGAAGAAAGCTATAAAAATGGTATCAGTAGACAACACTCATAATCAGAGGCTAGAGCAATGTTAAAATACAACCTTAATTGATCTTGCTCTAAATATGAGGTGCCGCTTCCTCATAAGTCATCACCACCATGCTAATGCTCATGATCAAAGGCTAGAGGAATATTAAAATTCAACCTAGATTGATCCACCATACATATTAATTTGACAAGATTCATGAGAAGCCACAAACTAGACTAGGAAGATGTCTACCATTTGCTTAGGCTAGCAGTTTCAATGCTTCTCACCTTCACCTTGTGAAGAAAATGTTGACTAGAGCAACGCTGTTATGGTGGGAGCTTATTTGAAACATTATGTGGAGGTGAACCAAGATGATTGTTGTCGACATCACCACCCCCCGGTATATGTCCTACTTTCAACTATGTTAGCATAGACCTAGTGGACCATAATCAAACCATGTTACAAACCCCCACAACCTAGGTGTCTTCGCCAGCTTTTCACTGTCATTTAGCTCGAGATCAAGGAAGGCGTTGGGGAGGAGCATGGGCACAACGCAACACAAAAGTCATTGAGATATTTTAGTAAAGTACCTCAGTGAATCTAAAGGTTTGTGAGTGTGGGGAGCTAAGCCATCAGGTGAATGGTAGAGCTTTTCATCTTATGAAGCACAAGCAACTTGAAAAGTTGCTAGTTGCAGTGCAACGCAACACATGATTATTGTAGTGCTTCATTGCCTTAGTTTATTTAAGGCTCAGTATAGTGTGGATCATCACAGGCAGGAAATGTAGCATCTATAGTTTGTTGTAATCTTCCTCACCTTCCTTCAGAGGCTTAACTTAGCTTCATTGCTTTCTTTATGTACATACAATGCATATCATCGTAGGGCAAGAAGCTCTGCCTATACAACAGTGTTAAACTCGCCTCTCTATGTTTATCATGTTTATGAGTTGTTTATACACAACCAATAGATGCAGTGAGCTCTCTATGTCGTGTGTGGCTATAGAAATGGAAGCTCTAGTTGGAGCTTCCAATAGCCACCAGATATTGCTTGCCTCATTTATTACTCCGGCTCTCGCTGATTTCCTATTGCAAGCTCACCTAACCTTCTTTTCTTGCTATGTACAATAGAAACAAAAAGATTGGAAGGCCAACGTTAATAGTGATGCTTATGCATTGATATGGATTTAGTTTATTGGTGGGCATTCACTTTTGGTCATACCAGAGATCATCTTGAGAGCCTTGTGCTCCATCATGACACATTCATCTTCGATCTTGGTGGATATCTAGTCCATGATCTTGGTGGCATATCTCATACATTTTTATTTGATCCAGGCTTCCTTGGTGATCACCTTTTATGCATTTTTATTTGATGCATATCTCATGCATTTTTATTTGATCCAAGCTTCCTTGATGATCACCTTTTGATAGTGGGACAGTGTTACTTCATATTTTATCTAGATGGCCATGACTTTAGGTGATACGACTTACCCTTTTGATCTAGGTGGTATGAGATCTATGGCTATGATGAGGTGATTCCTTGGTTTCACATTTGACCCTAGAGGATGCATTGTTTCCTTTGTCTCATCGGCATCATTGCACTACATTCATTTCCATTTGATTCGGGAGGGGTCAACGCTTTGATGACGACCTTGACATTTTAGCTTTGGATGTGATATTTAGCTTTGTATATAGCCTTCTATATGTGTCTATTTTGTGCATGACCATCCTTTGATTTCAAGGAGAAAATCATTGTAGGAGGGGATGGTTTATAACAAAAGGGATTCTAGGATACTCATGCACATGGGGGATGGGCCTGGGCACATGGGGGTTAGGAGAATCTACACATATGGTGTTAGGGCATGTGCTAGGACTATTGTACCTTTTTAGCACCTTACGACCTTTGATATCTTTTGATACCTTTAGACATCTTTAGCTTTCTCTCTAATCTAGGCTAATCTAGGTTAATCTAGATGTAGCTTTCTTTCATTAATATTTAGACATCTAGGTTAATCTAGATGTACCTTTAGACATCTTTAGCTTTCTCTCTAATCTAAGCTAGGCTAATCCATGTTAATCTAGATGTAGCTTTCTTTCATTAATATCAAAGCCATGGATTCCTTCATTTCAGAAAAGTTAAAATTTTTAATTGTATTAAAAACATGCATAGTTTATATTTTTTTAAGAAACAAAATAAATGAGAAGAATAGTTTAGGAATTCACAAAGCCTTTTTTTTTTCACCAAAAAAGATTTTGAAAAGAGGTAAAGGGATTTTGAGAACATTTTGAGGAACATGCATTGTGTATATTTCTTTAAAAAACTAAATAAATAAGGAAGGTAATTCTTAATGAATAATTTCACCATTGCTTAGATGCTTGATTTTTTTTAAAATAAAAAAATGCTTGTCCCCTTATGTGTGCTACTTATGTGCTAAACAAATGCCCCACCAAGGACTTGTAATAAAGGACTTGTAGACAATTACCCCTTATGAAGCTTGGAATGGTAGGAAGCCCTCTATGGATCATTTACATGTATTTGGTTATCTTGCTTATGCTTTTATGTTTGAGAAATAACGCAATAAGCTAGATGATAAGGTGGTAAAATGTATTTTTGTGGAATATAGATGAGGAAGAAAAGGGTATGATTCTACCATATACGGGCACAAAGAAGATTTTAGGGAGTAGAGATGTTTTCTTTGTTGAGAACTCAGTTTAATCTATGCTTAAATGCAAAAAAACAGCAAAATAAATGCTCATAAGATATCTTTAATACACTCTTACCTTTGTAAAATGTGGAAAGCTATACATGAAGAAAATGAATGCTTAACAGGGTGCTGCAAATCAACCCATTTTGGTGAAAAATGAGCTCAAATTGTAGCCCAGAGATCAGCCTAATAATGAGGTAATAGTGGATGATGTAATGGATGTGGAAAGGGAAACTATACCATAATCCAAGAGTATTCCAAAATGGTTGGTGCAACAGACATTACAAGGCAGCAAATTAGCTACTCCCTTAACCTAGCAAGACACGTGTAAATTTTTATAATGCATCTTATTATTTTGTGGATCATGCTGTCATTGCTAGTATATGTAATGAAGAGGAACATGTTTCCCTTGAGAAAGGAGAGGAAAATGATTGTCAAATGCAAGCCATGCAAGATGAGCACATCTCAATCCTTAAAAATGAGACTTTGGTATTTTGACTTATGGGGTAAAGAGGCCATTGGTATGAAGTCCATGTATGAGCTTAAGCATAAAACTAATAGTAACGGCGGTTAAATGCAAGGCTTGTTGCAATGGGCTATTGTAATGAAGGAGGCTTGGTCTTGGACATAAAGGGAGCCCATGGGCATGGATATGGTCGGGCAAGTATGGAGGCCCAACATTTATAAGTGTGAAAAGGTGGGCAAGTATATAAGTGAACAAATTATAATTAGGAAAATCTAATCATTTGACTAATCAAATCATACTTTCTTGGATCTCCAAGCTTCCATGGCTATGGTGGTATGAGTGCATTCTCTTTCTCTCTCTCCCCATCACTACAGTGGTATCAGAGCCATGTCTTTGATCCATTTCCATCTTATATCCAAGAAAATTTGAGAGATTCTTGAAATTCTTGATTTTCTTGAAATTTTCTTGAGTTTCTTGATTTTCTTGACTTCTTGATCAAGAAATGTGCATACAATTGTGGATGTTGGAAATTTCTTTGATTTTTGGTTGGTTCTAAGCTTTTTGGGGGCTATGGATCATTGAGGACCAAATTCTGGGGCAGCCGTTCCAAATTTGAATGAGGGGACTAAAATTGGGGGAAATTTTAGTAATCTTGATTAGAGAGTTAATCAAAACGTTTTACTTCCTCTTCTCTTTCTTGCTTGATCTTAAGGGAAACAGGATTCAATTTGTGTTTGAGATGTAGCATTAATTTAGGGTTTTGTTTGAGCATCTTAAGATCGTTCCAAAGAACCCCACAATTCATGCTTCACGACTATTTTCGTTGGAGGAAACCAGGTTTGATTCGTACTATTTTTTTCGTTATTCCATGTTGATTTGCCTCATTTTGGATCCTTAGGTTATAAGGGAAATGCTTAAGCCTGGCTGAAATACCTCAAAAAGCTTGGTGTGATGGCAATGACTATCAGTAGCTTGGGCTTTATTTCATCATTTGATTGTGTGTGGGTGGACGATGGCTTTCTTACAATAAGTTGACTGTATGCTGCTGGCCGTGTGAAGAGCTATGCACTGCTGGAACCTAATCAGAGAACCGTGTGTTTTTCTTCATCTCGATTTGGCTAGGTGAAGGCGATTTCGACTCACATCTTCAACACTTTCAACACAGTAGCGATCAGCCTATGGCCTTCTTCACACATCTCAGTGATTTAAGGCTTTGTTTATTCCTTTCAATGCCATTGATTAACACATTGTAAGGCTGCATCTTAAGATCTTGAACATTATGGTTTTAAGTTCCCTTGAACATTATGGTTTTAAGTTCCTTTGAACACCATTTCTTCAAGTCCTTTGAACACCATTTATATGGTAGTAATGTGTGGACGTAGGTTAATAATGGGCTCAAGTTTTCCCTCTTTAGGAGGTTTTTTCCCCTGAGCGTGTGTACACTCTTATGAGTGTGTGTAAGTGACCTTATCATGTCACTTTGCTTGTACTTCACTCATGCTTATTAATCTACTTTGAGCGTTATGGTACTCTACAATCTATAGTTTCTTGCTACACCTGATGTGTGTGTGTTGCTACTTTTGTCTCCACTGCACCAACACTGATGTGTGTGTGTGTGGCTACTTTTGTCTCCACTCCACCAAAAACTCCCCACCTTTAGCTAACTCTTCTCTATAGTTGGAGGCTAATGACATCACTCTCCATCTCGTCTGTGCCTCCCTCACTACCTCACCTATAGTTAGAGGAGGTTGTTGGTTGTGCTGATGATGCTCGTCCTTGTTATGAATATTGTGCTCCTCCTATTAGTATAACAAAGGTTACTTTGAAGATCAAAAAATTTGAAGAATGAGTAACAATTGGGGAGACATGTAATTCTTACTTCAAAGATCAGTGCCTCTCTTCTCATGTGGATCCTCAAAACCAATGTTCTATATCTATGTATAGTAGTGTAGCATGTCTCCTTGTAATAGTCAGCTCTTGTCCATAATCTTTTTCCCTAATTTCAATTAAATACAAGCTTCTTAAGAACATAATCTTTTTCCCTATTTTAACTAAATACAAGCTACTTAAGAACTCTATCTTTTTCGTATTTTACTTCTATGAGAAATTCATTCTGTGTTATAGCTTTGAATTTAGGTTGTGGGGTATGAATATAGGTTGTGGGGTATGAATAAAATGAATAGGTAGGATAGAGAGATAATTCCATTAAATCTTTAATGTTGATTATTAATAGTGCAGAGTAGGTATCAAATGATTAATCTTCGTAGTTAGCAATAGTGTATGTATAAATGCACATGAAAGTTTCTTGGTATATAAATTTGGTGTACTTTTAATATACAAATGAGCCAAATAAAATTAGACGAGCCAAGATGCACGTATACAATTAGTTAATAGTGTTTTACAGACATTTTGGTAGATAAATTTTTGCATACTTTTAATATGCCAATGAGACAAATATAATTAGAAGAGAAAAAATGAGTGCTTAAATGTAATTAAAAGAGCCAAAATACAAAATGTAATTAAAAGAGCCAAAATGCAAAATGATTAATCAAATGTTTAATCCTAGTTGTTATTAGTAGTGCATGTATAAATGCACATTGTAAATTTTTGGTAGATGTGATTCATTTGTGCTTAGAGGGAGTATGTTTGTGGCACTTGTTTAAAGAAATAGCAAGCCACTAATAGAGCATTAGGAGGCAAACAATGGGAAGGAGGAAATGTGGCAGGTGCTAGATAAAGAAGCAACCAATGCCATACATAGGGATCATTGGAAATTCTTAATTATTTGTTGATCAATTCCAAGTCAATCTTTAATTAAGGCATCCCTCCCCCTTCTTTAAATATTAATTCCTAATCTATAATTTATTCTACTCTTGATATAAAGAAATTGAGAATTTTAATCTAATTAATCAACAATTCTAAATAATTTTTACTACTTCTAGTCCAAACAAATTAGGAATTTTAATCTCTAGTTAATTAATTTCTACTTAAGCAATTTTTACTACTCCTAATCTAAATAAATTGGGAATTATAATCTACTTAATCAAACATTCTAATCAATAAATTAGCAATCCTATGAAAGAAATAAAGAGATATATCTTTCTTCTAGTCCTATCTACAGCCAAACACTAATATTACTACATAACCCTAATAATCTAGCAAATATATCTAGTGTTCAAGCGGTGTACATCAACGATTAGATTTATAGGTTGCAAATTCTCCTCCATAATCTTATCCATGAAATTATCTCCTTGATTCTCTCAATCAAAGTAGATGCTCAAGAGCTTCACCTTTTATGCTTGGTGAAAGTGTTTTACTAGATGACTCCTATAATTGCTAAAACAACTTTAGGAAATGTAGCACATGTTTGGGCACTATTTCTAACACCCTCCCATGAACCAAACATGGGTAAAGGTGGAAAAGGCTAAGATGACCTAAACTTGAATGCCCTCCCACAATCTAAGGTAGGTACAAAGCTGGAGATACAATGGTTATGATGACCAAGATGAGTTTGCCATACACAAAGAAGGCTATCTCACGAAGCTAGATGCCCATATAAAAGATGGTACATCAAACAAAAACTCTTGGTTTACAATGCCATAGAATGAGTATCTAAGCTTAAATAAAATATGTGAGAGTAAAATGGGCCAAATCCATGACCCTTAAAATGAATAATCATAGTCATCAAAGCAAAGTTTGGCCTCATGGGTGGCCTTCGATGGAGAGCCTTATTCTTTCTTCTCTTCGACAAGATAGGCTTTTTGGGCCTTTTTCTTTGCAAAACAAAACTCCTCAAGATGTCCTTGTTTGCCACAAAAAGTGCACTTGAAGGTCTTCTTGGTTTGGGGGGTGGCTTTCGAGGATGAGGCTTGCCCTTTGGTAAAATAAGCACCATCAACATGGTACTCTCTTCTTTAGAATCCTTTTTTTTCTCTTCTTCCAAGAGAGAAGCTTCAAAGTCGATGAGGGATGGAGTTGGAAGATTTAAAAGAGTTGTTACAAGGGTTGAGTATTCATCAAGATGTGACACACTCTTAATCAACACAACAATTTTATCATCATCTTCTATTTCCTTCTTGATTCCTATGACTTGTGTTAAGAGGCTTTTAAAATCATTAATGTGGGCAGGCGTAGTAGTTGTGGGGTCCTTTTGAAGCCCAAAGAACTTCACTAGGAGACTAATCTTGGAGTGTTTACATGTAGCACCAAATAGTTTGTCTAGGGTTTCCCATGCATCCTGAGATGTATCACAAGTATAAATGCGATGTACAAAAGTGTCATCCAAGTGTTCCCCTATAATGCCTAGTGCCTTATCATTCTTTAAATCTGATTTTGCACTAATCTCCCTGGTAGTAAGTATTTCCTCTTTCCCTCCTTGAACAATGTTCCACAAGCCCTTTTTCATGAGATTAAACTTCACCTTGGTTTGCCAAGTGTGAAAGTTCTCCCCTCTAAACTTCTCTCTCACCTCACTATGAGCCATAGCAAGGTCTTACCTCTTGCAAGAGCAAGGGCAGTGTCTAATGCTTCACAAGTTTGGCTTAAAAAAAACATGTGTCAAATAAAATAATTATGACCACCTAAAGTAATCTTCACAAGAAACTTAATATAACCCATATCTTCTTTCATATCTCCTGTCCCATATAAATGAAGGTTTGATGTAAGATAAGGATTGAAACCCATTTTAATGCCTTCTTCATAATACCAGGGTTTGGATTCCACAGTTTTTTAGAAGCTCTATTAAGTTTTCTTCTAATGGGCAATTTCTCTCTCCTAGAGGTGCTCGGAGGGTTGGTTGACTGAACATAATGATGAGTTTTCATTGTTAGAAGACATAATGTTAATGATTTCAGCCACACTCTCACTACTAGTGGACATTACTTATAAGTCATAAAGAAAGTCAAGGTGAGTTCGGAATCAGCTAGACTATTTGGAATAAGCTGGGAATCAACAAGTTCGGAATTAGCACTTCAAAATCAGTAGTTTGGAATCAGCAAGTCAGAACCAACAGGAAGGAATCAACTAGATGGAATCAATAGGAAGGAATCAGCTAGACGAAATCAATCGGGTAGAATCAGGTGGACGGAATTAGTACGTCCAAATCATCTAGATGAAATCAGCTGGATGGAATCATCTGGATGGAATTAGCTGGATGGAATCAGCTGGATGGAATTAGTAGGACAGAATCAGTTGGATGGAATCAGCAAGACATGCTGGAATCAGCAAGACATGTCGGATTCAGCTAGAGCAGTCGGAATCATCAAAACATGTCGAAATCAGCAAAACAAGTCGGAATCAGCTAATCAGGTGGATTCAGTCGAGCAATCAGAATCAGCCAAACAGTCGGATTCACATATGGCAGTCAGAATCAGCTGGTGGGTACTCGAAATCAGCTCTAACGACTTAAAGAAAATCCTTGATGAAAACTCATTGCCTAATATTTTGGCTGTTTAAGCGTATTGTGAGGAGCTGAAAAACATGATGACGTCGGCTATTGGTTGCAACTATGCAAAACCAGCAAGCTAACGTTGGACACTAAACTTCGGCGTTCGTGTGCTGGACATCAACACTGGAGGAGGCCCTACCTCAAAGGATAGTGTTGATCGTTGTTGGCATGGGCTATTGAAGAGAAGCACAGCTGAAGAAGAACATTGAACAGTAAATCGAAACGGCAGTGGCATTGTGAAGTGACACTGGCACAAAAACACAATGAAGCGGAATGACAGTAGACAAAAACACACATATCTTTCTTTATATTTGATGCGCCTGTATATAAGCAAAAGGTTAAAGTGGTGTACATCAACAACAATTAGATTTGTAGGTTACAAATTCTCCTCCATAATCTTCTCCACAAAATTAGCTCCTTGATTCTCTCAATCAAAGTAGATGCTCACAAGCTTCACCTTTTATGCTTCGTGAAAGTGTTTTTACTAGATGACTCCTATGATTGCTAAAACAACTTATGGAAATGTAGCACATGTTTGGGCATGTTTGGGCACTATTTCTAACAAGGGGCACCCTCACTTTGGGACTGATCGTGAGATCTCTTTGTTAATGCTTTGCTTGCCTCTATGCCTAATCCTACAGTGGTATCAGAGCTGGGTGATGGTGCTAGCATCTTTGTTTGCTCTCTTGACTTGTGTGCAGCATGTGCAAATCTCTATTGGCTGGCCAACTTGGTGGGGCCTAGTATACCAGATGCACGATTGGCTAGCGGGGCTATTGATGGGATTGGCATGCCAGATGTGATTGGTGGCAGGCCTTGTTGAAGGGGTTGGGGTGTCAGGTAGCTGTGTGTGTGCTTGCCTATTAGTATATCGAGGGAGGGTATTGGGAAAAAGGCATGCCACCATGTGCCACATGGCAAGGGGCCTATCCCATATCCCATATATGCTTAAGGAGTTGGTTGCTAAAGGGTTCATAAGCTGAAGGTCTCCTCCCTTGTCTTCATCCTCCCACATTTTTGAGGGGTGCTACAAGATTAAGGAGTGAGGAGGGGGCACCCTCAGGTTAGGCCTGACAGTGAGATATCTTTGTTGATGCTTCACTTGCCTCTGCGCCCAATCCTCCAATCTAGCCGTCTACTCATATCTTTCTTCTAGCCCTATCTATAACCAAACTAGCAGACTAATGTACATAACCCTAATAATCTTGCAAATAAGTCTAGCCATCTACTCATCCAACTAACAAACTAAGCCACACATCTACCAAATCTTCTAGGAGATAATATGGAAATAAAAGAAAAGTGAGAAAATAGAGAAAGAAAATTCATTGTGAAGTAAGAAAAAATTGGAATTTCTTCTCAATAATTAAGTTTTCCATTATTATAGTCCAATGCACTTAACCTCTTGATCAAATTCATCTTAAAACCTAATGCACTTATTGTGATCTAATCCAATGAGCATCTTGATCAAATACATCTCTAGAGGCTAAAGTTAACCCAACGTCAAACCCAAACATTTAAACACACCAAGAAACACTATCGTATGCCCTTTGTAGTGTGTTGGTAATTGGAGCTTGCAATGGTAGACTTCAAGAGATGATTGTGAATGATAATTAATCTAAGAGAAAATTGTGAATGGCTAATCAAATTAAGCAAAATGGTTCATCCCTAGCAATAATGCCAAAAATATTTGACCTTTTTAGTAGAGCAAGGGTCATGGTGGTGAATTATCTATAAACTTAATTTGCAAGTTTAACATCCATCTTAATGAGTGCTAATCCTTGTTGCCATTTTTGCATATGTTGTTACACCATTGTAATGCCCAATTTGTAGAGTGAAAATTATGATTGTAATGGCTAGTTATACACCAATACAATGATCCATTCCATGAAATACCTAGCCTCATATGAGACAAGAAAAGGGAAGAAGAGGAAGAAGAAGAGGAGAAAAGAGAGAAATATACAAACTATAAAATGGCATTGCCTTCCCAACTTTTAAGCATTTAGACATCCATACATGCTAGCATAGAGTTGCAAGAGAGGGTAAAGAAAACACTAAGATCTATTGCACAAATGGGATTCTAAACTTAAAATATGACAAAAAGTGAGTTATATACTTTATAAGACTTTTCTCACCACCTACACCTAATTGGCCTAATAAGACTTTTCTCATCGCCTACGCCTAATTGGCCTAATAAGTAAACTTCCTCATGTTACAAGATTGATGCACAAGGTGTGCGAACATAGCAAAGATGCATCTATAACATATTAGAGACACTTTTTGTGGGTTCCCTTTACAACATTGTGTAAAGTTTATTAACACTGCCTAGGACACTAACACTATTTGCAAAATAAGTTACTAGTTGGCATTATCAATTACACTCCTAACCACAAATAAGAAACCACTAGGATCATGGGGAGACACACCGTCCAACCAAATACCAACTGGTTCATCACTTCAATCAAATTACCATAACCGAAAAATTAATAAATATCATAAAAACATAACATAGCATAAAAACACAAGAGAGAATCATTGGGTGCAATCTATCCCCCCTCAAGAAGTGTCGGCTTCCTTCCACTTCTTGAGTATTTATGCTTTATTAATAAAAAATAGCCCATAAGCCAAAAATAGATGCACGCTTATGCATGGGCTTGCCCTTTACAAAAATGGGGGTTGCTTTTAACACAAGCTTAGCTAAAGTGTTCCTATCTAAACAAAAATGGGGGCTTGCCCTTTACAAAAATGGGGGTTGCTTTTAACACAAGCTTAGCTAAAGTGTTCATATCTAAACACTAAAGGATAATTACAAAAAGAACCCTAAGGGCTAATTCACATGCAAATAAATAAATCCATGCCCAATATAACAATTTAAGTGGGCGGCTCAATAGGTCCACACCCAAATACATCAAAATGGGCGGTCAAATACAAAATCTCGTAGACTATGGCAAAAATATCAAAATGAGAAACATCCCGATAATAGCTCGCACCATATCGCCGCCATCACGTCAATCTCACCAACCTACAAGGTTGTCCATTCAAACACACTACGAGTTAGCAACACATGCTACAAGTCCATGACATCACATAAATAATAAATCTCACCAACCTACAAGGTTGTCCATTCAAACACACTACGAGTTAGCAACACATGCTACAAGTCCATGACATCACATAAATAATAAATCCACACTTAGTTCTAGCTATCCCTAATTTCATATGTCCTACACATGGAATATTTGGAATCACCCACCCAAGTGCCATGCTTTGAACATAGTGGTAATTAGGCGTCCCCAATTAACCAAAGAAGGATGGACGGACAAACCGTGACATCCCTCTTGCCCGGGATAGCAACTGTCTTCAGTTGCATCATATAAATTGGCCTGTGTTTGAAAGTAAGATTGGATGATGTCGAGATAGGGGCAGAAAAACCGCTCAGACATCCATTTAGCATTTTCGCGCGAGGATGATTTTTGAAGGTCAAAAGATATCTATTATATACAGTACCTGTGCGAGTAGTAGTGGTCTCATGTGGCCAATAATAGCCTTAGGTTGAAGTTCTTCTACTTGGTCAACAAGACTAGGTGCTTTCTCATATACAGGATGTGTAGGAATTGGTCCCCTATAAGGCCTCAAAAGACTAATGTGAAAAGAATTATGAATCCTCCAATGAGAAGGAAGTGAAAGCCTATGTGCTAGGTCATTAATCTTATGAGTAATTTTAAAAGGACCATAAAAATGAGGAGCTAACTTAACAACAGGGTTAGTCTCAACACTTTTAAGACGTCTCTTTTCAATACTAAGCAAAACATATTGACCTTCTTAAGAAATCATGTACTTCCTTTTCTTATTAGCTTGTTTAGTGTATTTCTCTTGTGCATTAAAAATAGCTTTACGAACATGATCATGAATGGAATTGAAATCAATGGTGAATTGATCTGAAGCTTCAATAGTGTGTGAAAAACGAGTGATAGGAGTACGTAAAGCTTTTCCATACACAATTGCAAAAGGTGCCTTTGTAGTGGATGAATGCGGTGTGTTGTTATATGCAAATTGCCAAATATGGATATACTTATCCCATTGTTTAGGTTGAGATGAAACATATGCATGAAGTAAATCTAATATTGTGCTATTTGTCACTTCTGTTTGACCGTTAGATTCAGGATGAAATGCAGTGGAAAAATCCAATTTAGTGCCTAGATTATCTTCTGCTTTTTCATCTCGAGTCAATGAATCTGGAACATCTCTGACTTCTTTGGTTCTCCACTCGCTCCATTGCTATTATTGCCAATCTTTACTTTGTTGTTGAACTGCTGGCTTCTTTGATCTTGACCCTTATTTAAAGGTTGCTTGAATGAAGAACGCTTGTCAAAACCACTAGAAGATGTCGAATCTTTGGAGAATTTAGAACTACGATTCTCCTGTTGGAACTTGGGCACACCATTTTTCTTTTCACAATTTAGAGCAAGAGATTTAGCAGAGGAGAGAATGTGAGGACAAAACATATTAACCTCCGCTCTAATCTTTGGATCCAATCCTGAGATGAACTTCCTTTTAAGATGCTTTTCATGCACTTTTTCTATAGATTGCATTTGAATGAGAGCATTCCAAAAATTTTCAATATAGGTTTGGACATCCTCTCCTTTCAATTGCCTAAGAGTATCCCAATGCTGTCAGGATTTAGCCTTATACTGAGGAGGTAGAAAATGTTTCTTAATTTCGTGCTGAAAATCCTTCCAAGTACGAGGTTTATGCTGACCATTCTTGGTAGCATTCCACCATAAAGCAACATTCTAAATCAAGTGATTCGTAGCAGCAGCACCTTGTCTTTCTCGAAAAATTTCTCTCCCAAAAAATAGTCATCGAATTGGCTAAGCCAAGCCAAAAGAGTGCGTGCATCCTTCTTTCCATCAAAATTCTGAAAAGAAAAAGCTTGCGATTATTACAAGATTCTTTTCGAGCCGTTTGAGCATCTAAAGTTGCTTTCATGATTCGAAGAATAGAATCTTCATCACTATCGTCTTTAGTGTCATGCTTATGCCTCTTACGTGATTTCAATTGATCTTCTAATGTAAGTCTATGAGTTCGTTCATTGACCAATTGTGCTTGTAAAGCTATGAGCTGCTCTTGAATAGACGGAAGTGCAGGTAGATCAGCCACATGAATGTTAAAAAGAAATAAAAGATAGGAAAAAGTTAGAAATATTTATATGAATTTTTGCTCGTGGTAATGATTTTGAAGATCTTGAATCCCATGGCAATTGGAAGAGTGGTGTGGCCATCCAACTCAATCACCAAAGTGCTTGGAGTAGTCTTGAAGCGTCGGAAGGTCTCCGATAGAAAAAATATTGAGAATTGAGAGTGAATTTAAGCTTCGCGAAGGCGTAAAATGACCAAATTTGAAAATCCCGCAACTTTGAATTGCTGTAATTTTCTAAGCCAAACCAGAATAAGAAACTGAAAATATTTCCAGTTCGAAGCCAGGCCAAATTTGAACAAATTCGGGCTGATTTTGATGAAGTTTTGGCTTGAAGAAGCTTTGCGTATGAATCTCCTCTTATCTTTTTAGACCTTTTTGAGTAAAGAAATTATGTAATTTTTCTCCACCCTTGATTTCTGCAGAGCTTTCTCCGCCGTTGCAAATTCAAATGCTTGGATCTTCCACGAAACCTCTTAGAGAGGGTACAGGATTTGTGTAAGAGAACATGCCGGACGCATCTGACAAAACATATGTTTGATCCAATTGCTGAATTGAGAGCTGAATTTTTCCCAAGCAATCGTATATGTGCACGTGGTGGCCTGACGGGCGGGGATTAACAGCAGGCAGCGTGTAGAAGAAGCTTTTAGTTAAAGCTAAACTTAAGCTTGTTTAAGCTTTGTTTTAAGCTTTGTCTTAAGCTTAATATTATAATTTGTGTTAAGCTTTGAATAAAGCTTTTATCCCTTGGATACTTCCTTGATGTGACCTTGAAGAAGAGACCTCAACCAAGCCTTCAATTCCTTTCAATTTTCTGAATTTTTCTTCTTTCTCAAAAACCAGAAAGTTGCACGTAGCTTCTCTCTTTCTCTTGCAAGCCTTCCTCCCTTTGATTTTTCTCAATATTTTTCACCTTCTCTCCCCCCTTTGCTCTGATACCACTGAAACCACTAGGATTATGGGGAGACACACCGTCCAACCTAATACCAACTGGTTTATCACTTCAATCAAATTACCATAACCGAAAAATTAATAAATATCATAAAAACATAACATAGCATAAAAACACATAAGTAATCAATCCACACTTAGTTCCAGCTATCCCTAATTTCATATGCCCTACACATGGAATATTTGGAATCACCCAAGTGCCATGCTTTGAACATAGTGGTAATTAGGCGTCCCCAATTAACCAAAGAAGGATGGACAGACAAACCGTGACAAAATGCCAAGCTATTTCTTAGCTCAATGCAATAAAAGTAAAGCCTTGTGGGCTAATCATGCGAAAATCACGAATAAAGACGGTTTTCCTCTTCCCAAATATGCAAACAGAATGATATAATGTAAACAAGCTTCAAAACAATATAAGGTTTTTCTCTTCACCAAAGAAATAAGGTTTTCCTCATCACAAATATGCAAATAGAATGACATAATGCAAACAAGCTTGAAAGCAATATAAAAAGCAACAAAACTAACACATCCACAACTCCAAAATTATACGTTTTTTGGAGTGTGACCTCCTAATCAACATCGAGCAATATTGAGTGATCCCAATAGTTTGGAATGGATGAAAAAATGTAGCTAAGCCCAAGGTTACTCCCTTTCGAAATTGCCAAATATGTTCAAGTGAAGAGCTTAACTTAGCCTTTGTTGAAAGAGGTGTTGTTTGGTTTTGCATTAGAGTTGCAAATGTGATTTCCCGATGTGGGTATGCTAGCTTGTCTGCCATCATCATGTCCTCACTCTGTTGTCACATTGGAATGCTTCCTTTGTTAAAGGGGTGAAGTTAGAGAGAAGGTTACCTACAACACTATGGAGGATTAATCACAGAAGAGGTGGATAGCTCATGCAAGAGAGATCTTACAATCAAACCTATCTAAGCAAGAATCCATCAGAGATCTTATAATCAAACCTATCTAAGCAAGAATCCATCAAGTAAGCAAGATTCAATATAACACAAGTAAGAGGGTACGGAGAAGAGGGAGAGCTCACAAGTATTCTATTACAAAAATGACTTATATACAAATGACTAGTTTTCACACTAGGCCAAACAGAACTCAAAAATAGTCTATGGGCACTAGTTTTAGCCTTAAACAAGTATGTACATGAGGTTGGTGACCACTTCCCTATTTGGAATTAAGCTCATGGTAAGGCTACTTTATAAAGTCTACCATAGTCTTACAAATGATGGGCTTCCGTTACATACGAGTAAAATGGCAAAGCGCTTACGGTAAGTCAAGTGGGTGAAACCATGTTAACCTGCGAAGTAAAATGCACCATCCACGTCCACCATTAGGAATTTTTTGAGGTCATTTTTGGGCCTTGTAAGGAAGTTTGATCGGAATATTCCCTCCAAAAAGGGGCACCGGATAAAATTTTTGCAAACAAACTCCAAATTTGTCGGACCGCACATATTTAGATTCTACTCTTCAAAAGCTATCCATTGATATATAACACGATAGGGTTCGGAGAAGGGACAAGATAGATACCTAGATACCTAGAAGATTCCTTTTTGCCTGGGGAAGATTCACGTTACATCATGATCATACTCAGCTTGAATCTCTTCTTCTTCAGGATTATCTCTAGTGTCTGTTTCTCGTTCAAGATGTATTTTCTCAATGAGTACACCTTCATCAGATCCTAATCCTGTGTGAGCCGTGTTACGTGAATCTTTCCCAGGCAAAAAGGAATCTTCTAGGTATCTATCTTGTCCCTTCTCCGAACCCTATCGTGTTATATATCAATGGATAGCTTTTGAAGAGTAGAATCTAAATATGTGAGGTCCGACAAATTTGGAGTTCGTTTGCAAAAATTTTATCCGGTGCCCCTTTTTGGAGGAAATATTCCGGTCAAACTTCCTTACAAGGCCCAAAAATGACCTCAAAAAATTCCTAATGCTCCTAGCCCCTAGCCATAGATCTCCCTCACAACCTACCCCTCGAAAAACGTGCATGAGAATGAAGACCTCTCCCCCTCTTCTCGACATAGCCTTTCTAACCCTTGTATATGGGATTAATTTCCCACACAGTTGCCATGTGCCATTCACTAGGAAGGGGGCTCCATGACTCTTTTAACAGCCCCCCCTTAATCGAACAATGATCAATGACCAGTCTTGCCAGCCCTAATGTGGCGCTCACACCACACCCAGCTCGACACAACACTCATGCGTGTAGTTCCACCAAGCCACCCAAGTCCACATACTCCAGGAACACACACGAAATCACAAAACGGCTGTCAACCACCATTAAACATACTAGCACAAAGATTACTAAGTGCCCCCACAACAGAGCTACATGCCAACTAGGGTCGATCGAGTGCCAAGATCCCATCTCCGCCTCCTAGCCATCGATCTTCCACTTCTTATACCCCATGTACTTCTACACAACCTTTACAACCCTTGCATATGGGATTAATTTCCCACCTTGTTGTTGCCAGTGTCATTCACTCTAGGAAGGGTGCTCTATTACACTTTCAGCAACCCCTCCTCATGATTCATCACTATTTGTATGTAAAGTCATCATCCCCAAGGTCTTCTCGAAGGTTCCACTCGTCATAATAAACATCTTGCTTTGCTCGAAGTTCCCAAAGTTCTTCCAAACGTACAAAATCCACTCCATCATCACACATGTTTAACACTCAAAGGCTTCAGGTCTATATCCTAAATTATGTCTTTGATTTTGTCAACCATTCGATATCCTTATCATATATAAGGCATCATCACCATCATCAATTTCATCATTATTATTAATATCCTCTCAAGCTTTATTACAAGAAGCTCTTCAACAATATGTTCTAAATCCCCAAAGATTCTACAAAAATATGCTATTTACACATACTTAAAGCAACCATGCTCAAAAGACTCAAGCTCCATGGGCTCGTGTGTTTTGTGTGTTTTCAACCCCATATCCTTATCCTTGCAATCGTAGATCATTTCAGGTGACAAAATTCTTCAAATCCTCACACATGGAAGAAGGGTTTGCTTTTTAATTTTTAAAATTTGCAAGAAAACTATTAATTTGCCTAAAAAATAACCCCAAGTTTCACTAATGGTGCTAAGGACGTGGAAAGACATGGGGGTCATGACGATGAAGATGCCAAGAAAATGGTTCAATGAGGATAAATAATAAAAGAGGAATCACTTCGCGGAGTCAGAGTTAGGGTTTCTGGGCCTGGTTTTCTCTCTGCAAGAGCTGACAGACCAAGACAGTGTTCTCGAGCTTTCTTTTCACCATGGTAAGTGTATCTCCTCTCTGTTTGTTTACTTTTGGATCTCTGCATGGCTATTGCCATGGGTTTCTGCCTTGCTTTCCTTGGTTTGAATGCATTTTAGGTTTTCGCCATGCTTTTCAGGATCTGGAAGCTAGATTTCCCCATTTCATTGTCTAGAATGCCTTCTACGGTTTCCCGAGGGTAGGATGTTTTGACATGCTTGGGTTGGACCATTTGTTCCACTGTCTGGGTTTGTATGTGTGCGGTAGGGTTAGGGTTTCGCATTGCTGTTTCTTGAGCCTGATGGTATGGTTCTGCCATCTGCATTTTATGCTAGAGTTCCATCTGTGTGGATGTCTTCTAGGCTTCTACGCTTGTTAGGGTTGTGCTCTGCATGTTATTGCCTGGATGTTTGTAAATCGGTAGATGGGTCTTTCACCTGGATTTGTTTGGTTTTTCCGTGGCATTTTACCGTCTAGATCCTTCATAGGTTTTGTATATGTTTGGTTTGTACTGAATTCAGGGTTTTCCCATGGCATTTCACCCTCTCGATGCTTTCTATGAATTCTAGCCAATCTTTTAGGGTTTGCAGGCTTTGATTTTGCCTGTATTTATGGTCTGAAGCAAGGTTGTTTTATGTCAAGAGTAGTGATGGATTTGTGTGCCCATTACTGTACAGGCCAATGCTGCGTCGGGAATGGCTGTGGATGACGAGTGTAAGCTTAAGTTCTTAGATTTAAAAAGGAAGAAGGCCCACCGTTATGTTATCTTCAAAATTGATGAGGCATCTCAGAAGATTGTTGTAGAGAAGTTAGGGGGACCTGATGACAGCTATGATCAGTTCACAGGCTCTCTTCCTGAGAAAGACTGCAGATATGCTGTCTATGATTACGACTTTGTGACAGAGGATAATTGCCAGAAGAGCAAGATCTTCTTTGTGGCATGGTTAGTTTTGAACTCACTTTTTGGAAACTTAATTTAGGTTTAAGCTATCTACAGACTTATTTTAATTTGTTTGAGGGGTTGAAATGATAGAGGTTCCTATCTAGATTTGTTACCCATGTAAAGCCTCTTATTATATCATGTTTAGGGGTCTTGGGATGTGCCTTACCTTGATCAGTTTGAGTAATTCCAAGGGCTATGAGATACCCTGTCGAAGATTTATAAGTAATTAGGGTTTATTATGGTTCAGTGGATTAAGTATATCCTATGGCTTTGTTGTAATGGATCATCTGTGTGTTTGATGTCACTTATTTGTTTAGGTTTAACTATTATAACTGTTGAATTAGGTCAGTGATTTTACAGTTGATGCAAACAGATAATGGAGCCTGACTTGATGAGTTTTTTGTGCTTGAAGGTCTCCTGATGTATCCCGAGTGAGAACCAAAATGCTATATGCAAGCTCCAAGGACCGTTTCAAAAGGGAGCTTGATATCACCTACGAAGTCCAAGCCACTGATCCCACTGAGATTGACATTGAGAAGCTCAAGGAGCGGTCCTACTAAGGGCTGTTCATATTTTCTGTGGCAAGCTACATACTGGTTTTCAACAATCGTGTTCTTATAGATGGTTTGCAGCTGCACATTCTTTCAAATGATTCCCTCATCGATGATATGGGCAGTACTTTTTGAGAACTTTTAGTGGCTTTTGTCATGGAGACTAACAGGTTTCTCCAACAGTCAGGGTGTGTAGAAATTCATAATAGCGTCACAATTCATTCTGATAAGGCTCTTGGTTTGAATCATGTGACCATTTTGGCAACAATTTGTTGGCTTTTTGTAGTACAATGACTTTCATGATCTAGAACTTGAATATGAAGTGCCTGCATATGTTGGGCTTGTTTGTTGGCTATGAGCTTCAAATTCACTAGACTGTATTCCAAGCTCACTTTTTTTTTTTCACTGGTTAGTTTTGGGGTGGGCACCTTTATCAAGTGAAGTGTGAGCCTATTCCTACTGTGCACTTGTTGGCCTATGGGTGTACTTCTTTGTCAAGGTCCAGCTAGGTGGCCAGGAAGGGATATGGCATGTCAAAGAAGAGTATGTTGTGACATCATAACAATCCAGAGACACTATTTGCACACTATTCACAAAATTTGGATTACTTTTCATGACACATTTTATGCATGCAGCACGTGCTTTTTTTAAATGATGGCTCCATCAGTGTTGTTTTAGTTGGCTCTCCTATAAGTAGCTTCTTCCAGGACGTGCCAGGATCTGAACCCTTTTGGATAGTGGGGTTTGTTGGAATACTGGAGATCTGTGTTATCAACAAGCTGTGGAATTGGGCAGAAACTTTGGTGTAGTTCAGCCACGGGCCCCCTTAGTGTTAGCAAGGCCAGCGTCCCAGGTGGCTTTGTGAAGTGCTTGCTTTTCTTTCTTAGGAGTTATTTCCTGGTGGTATCTAGCCAAGCATTTAACAATGTTGGACTTGCATATGGACCAGTGTCGTAGCAGCATGCCTGCAACATGAAAGAATTCTTAAATTATCGCGAAAGGCTTTTTGTTTTTTGCATTGTGAGTTTGGTATGTGCTTGAACTAGTGGTTTTACATTAAGATTCACTATTTTTCTGACTGAGTTTGGTATGTGCTTGAACTAGTGGTTTTACACTAAGATTCACTATTTTTCTGACTGAGTGATGTTGCAACATGCATTATTATTTTTACAGGTCATTATGCATTTGTGCTTCTGTGCTCATTCTTTACCTACTCGTAGATGAACCCCTGGAGGCTGGGTGCCACAAGAGATGTAGAGCTGAGCGTTGATATGTCAATGTCTTTCACTCTTTCCATAAGAGTGTTGTTATTTGTCAATGTCTTTCATCCTTTCCATAAGCAGTACAATCAACATGTTACTACATCCACTCTCTTCTTTAATTGTAGATGGATCGTGACCTCAACTAAGTGGGTTTTGAATATGAAGGGAATGATATTCAAAGACTGAATTGACTTCAATTTTGGCTGTCAAAGCGCCTTCATACCACCACCATTGCAATCAAATGTGAGACACCAATAGGCTATTGACACCCAACTCAATTTTGAGGCAGTAGTAACTAAACCAGGGTTTTCATTGTAAAATTTGAGTCTCCAAAATAATGCTGACTATAGTTGATATATATATTTTTGAATCAATTCAATCAGCTCGAGGCGGCACACCCCACCTCGATGGGATGCTAGCACCCTACTAACAGTCAAAGTGCATTGGCTGTTACGAGAAACCCAATGTTTCATACTCGTAGAAAGAACATTTATCATTATGTCAGGTAGGGGTAGAAGAGATTAGCCTGGCTTATGTCTCTACACATGACAATGTTTCATACTCGTAGAAAGCACATTGAGGTGCATTATCATTATATTAGGTAGGGGTAGAAGAGATTAGCCTGGCTTATGTCTCCACACATATGTCTCTACACACGACAATGTGGAAGCATGTTCACGAAGGCTCTCTCACGAGAGACGTTTGAAGTTTTTCGCAAAGCTTGGGCTTATTGCTATTTAGGGATTGATCAGCCACATGATCCTTGTACATATTCACAACATCACTACATGGGAGATTTGTAGTCATTTATATGGTAGTGATGTATGGACGTAAGTTAATAATGGATCGGGATACTTTTTTCCTTCTTAAGAGGTTTTTTCCCCGAGCATGTGTACACACTCTTATGAATGAGTATGTAAATGATCTTATCATGTCACTTCGCTCATTCTCATCAATCTACTTTTAGTGTTATGCTTCTCGATATCTCTGTTTGCTGGCTATATGTCTGTGTGTGTTACTACATATGTCTCCACTCCAATGAACTTAAGTACACCCCATTAAAATTTACCACGACTAAAGCAATATCCATTGCAAGGAACATTGGTGATCCAAGGACATATCACCTTAAGTAAGGAGATATGTTCACCATTTTGGTTAACATTTTCACAATGTTTTTTAAGAATACTTGTTGTGTGTAATGATCTTATGTATTTCACTCTTTGTAATATGCACAATATTATAAGCATGTAAGTTTCATAGTATAAGCTTAATTAAGAATGGGAGAGTCATTTCCAATTGTAGCATTAGAAAGGATCTAGCCTAGATATCCATGGATTATTTTTAAGTCTTGTTCATGCAAATTTGAAAGAGTTCCATGTATATAATTCAACTTTGTAAAGAAAATGAAAAAACATAAATAGAAATCTCCATTTTTATTAAGGCTAGTAAGCTCTCTATCTTCTCTACTCTATTCTACTAACTTGTCTCGTGTCTACTTTCTACTCTTTTGCTTACGTGGATCAATGCATGCATGTGCTTTGGTGGAAAGCAAGCATGTGTGTGTGTATGAGGAAGTCTACTAGAGTACTCTTGGTACTTTATCTATTTCTCTTGAGTATATTGAGTAGCATAGGTTAGAGCACCACTATGTGAGAAGAGCTCCTCCATTGACCTTGGAGCCTAGCCAATATGGAAATATAGAGGATGCAATAGAATAATACTGAATAGACGTATCAAGCTAAGAAGCTCTCTATATTCTCTATTGTACTCTATCTTCTCTAATCTATTTTTATTAAAGCTAATAAGATCTCTATCTTCTCTACTCTACTAACTTGTCGTGTCTACTTTCTACTCTCTTGCTTTCTTGGATCAATGCATGCATGTGCTTTGGTGGGAAGTGAGCATGTGTGTGTGTATGAGTTCTCATGTAGTGGCACTCTAACATGTGTATAAGGAAGTCTACTAGAGTACTCTTGGGACTTTATTTGTTTCTCTTTCAGTATATTGAGAAGCACATGTTAGAGTGCCACTACATGAGAAGAGCTCTCTCTAGCTCCTTCATTGACCTTGGAGCCTAGCCAATATGTAAACATAGAGGATAATAGAATAATACTAGCTCCTACCAACATGGTTACATCAAAAAATGTGGACCTTCAACACAATCCCCACAATGCCACATGTTACATGTTAAAGCATGGTAATGGGGTGCTATCTATTAAAATATAATCGGTAAGATTATCATATGCTAAATGACTCAATCAATCAATCATGTGTCACTAGAAATTCTTGATAAGCTTTGTTAAAGAGATGCTATCTACTAAAGAACTTATATTAATCAAGCATAAGCACAAGATTAACATTAAGCAATCCTTGTTATGTTTGTATTAATCAAGCATAACACTAAGCATCACACAAGATTAACACTAAGCATCACACATAGCAAGATCTAAAGCTTAACAATATGTGAGACATGATATCCACAAAGGACCACTTAGAATTACTCACAAAAAGAGATTATAAATGCTAGAGCTCTCACACATATGAACCATGTAGTGTGAGTCTCTCAAATATACAGGCTCGCTAAGAGAGGGTGTCTCACACATATGAACCATGAACCATGTAGTGTGAGTCTCTCAAATATATAGGCTCACTAAGAGAGGGTGCCTCACACATATGAACCATCTAGTGTGAGCCTCTCAAATATATAGGCACACTAAGAGAGAGTGCCTTACACATATGGACCATGTAGTGTGAGGCCAGAGAGAGTGTTCGTGTCGTTTCATGAGTGACAAAATCGAATGTTGGGAGGAAAAATGCGAGTGTTGCTTATAGGGATCATGACATGATCATGTTTCTAGATCTTTGGGGTTGTCGTCAAAGATGTGTACAATGCTTGAAATAAGTGTGAATTACATTCCAATATAGAAGCGAGTCGAAGACATTCTACTGTAAGTCATAGGAGTTTGGTCAATTGATGAGGATTATAAGGATATGTTCGAGTCATTCTAATGTGTAGAAGATATTATGACAAAAGAAAATTTCAAGTGTTAGTTAAAAATAATAATAAATAATTTACATGTTGGTGATTTGAGGCACGCATAAGTGGCCAAAAACTTTCCCAATTGTTGGAAAAAGCTTAAGAAAAATTTGAGAAATTTTTGAGAAAATTTTGGGTAAATGTCTAGGCTCCTTTTGGTCTTAAAAATGGCAATTTTGGATAAAAATACGGTATTTTTTTGGCCAAAAGGGAGCTTTGAATTTTTTTTCCTAAAAATTAAGAAAGAGGGAAGAAAAATTGTAGGGACTCGTTTTTTTGTTGTTTTTTAGCCTTGATTTGAAGCTCTTTAAAAAATATATATGTAAGCTTTATAACTTACAAAGCTTAGTATATTTAAGCTAGAAATATCACAACAATCCACATCTTGTTCAGAGGATTGGTAGTCATGTTAAGCTTGTCTTAGGAGATCTTTTTGCATGAATTCAGAAAGCCACCTATATGTAAAAAATAATCAGTGTCACTACATATTAGTAGATTTATGAAATACATTCTAATGGCCGCTTCCGACCGATCTTGTTTTGACAAGAGAAGCTATATACATTCTCATGTGCACATGACCTCCCCTTATCTAACTAAACCGAGGGTTAAGTTCTCAAATTATGGGTTATATTGACAAATTCTTTGGCCTATATTGAGGCCTAATAAAATTCCTAGAGTCTGCGTAGTGCTAATGTATCAGTTTGTTGAATCAGCATTGAGTACCATCAGCCCAAACATAAGCCTATTAACAATATGTTGGGGACCTTAGATTAAGGAAAAAGTAATGTGCATCCATATTTGGTGTTCTATCAATCCATGTGAATGAGATTTGGGGCTGAATTAGCTTAAGGATACATCACCATATGCCTAGATCAATTTGCATCTACTGCTTAAACAGTTGGTATTAATCATAAAATTTTTACAGTATCATCACAAAAAAAACTAGAAATATATCATAAATGATGTTGAATCTGTATTATGAGCCATGCTCATCCCTAGTTAAAATTTCTGAAAAAAACCCGAATGCTTAACAAGACCAACATAGCATCATGACCTGATATTCATAGGAAAAGATATGCAATTAAATTCAAATATTTATACTTTATTCTTGAAAGATCTGTGCCCGCTCCGCGCAATGAATTCAGGGGTGCTAGCAGCAGAAGTAGCAGTTCTTGTGTGCAGGGCAGAGCCTCTCACTCAAGGCCTCGCCCGGATATCCGGACAAGAGACTAATCCCTCGGTTCTTCCAAAACCGGAACCCGAAAAAACTTCCCTCGCCTAGCAGACTTAGGCGATTCCTCTAAGATATTTTATTCTAATGTAGTCAAGGTCATCACTAACCAAACTGATCCGACCAAACCTGTAAGTCTCAGGATCAGATCAAAGAAGAGACTTGCACTTGGATCATAGAGTCCAACGCTTTTTTCCTCATCAAGAGGCACAGCCATTGATTCTTTTTCATAGAACAAAGGTTATCGGAGATTTATTTCAACTATCGTAACATAACAGAATTGAGTCTCATTTTAGGGATCCATCAGCCCAGCCTAACCCCATCCAATCCTATGGGTTAGCCAACCGCTCAACCACTATAGTGATAGGATCCATTTAGAAATTTGGTTATGTTTTGCCCCGGGTACTAGGGAAAAGAGTTCCTAGGCCCCCTAGCCAACACTTCAAACAAACTTCAAGATAGTCACACCAAATACACACCCAATATGAAATTGCATGTTTCACAGATTCAGCTGTCTTTAAAACAATCTTCTAATGAAACCATAGTATCACTAATCATAATCCTCCAAAATATCTAGGTTGAATTCCAATTTACAATCATTCCTTCATCGGTGTACCTATGGCATCATTGGTAACCAGAACACTCACCACCTGTTCACTCAGGGGCCTTTTCAATAGTTCCTAGCTCATAGTACCCAGAAATATAATCACATAAGAAAAATCCAGATGGACTCTCCGTTGAAGATCAGCAAGATCAACCAACAGATCCATATAAAAGAGCCATGGACTCATCCGTTGGAGGACCAGCAGGGCCAATCAACCAGATCCATACCCAAGTTTAGAAAACAACCCTAAATCCTTGTTCCATTTTCTTCCCCGACGCACGCGTGGGTATCTTCGATGACCTAGAACTCGAGCACCGTATAGTGAGCACCCTCTAGGCTCCTCCTTCGCAGGTCACCTAGCGCTTCACTCATAGGTTGCTTCCTTGGTCCCTCATCCACCGTAACGGAAGCTCACCATTTAAATCGAACCGAGGCTGGTCAAGACCTCGACCGACCTTGCTACGCAACACGTCCTCCATTGACTCTTTTTGTCAGTTGTTGCAACTTTATCACTTAGGTCTCCACGACCTCATTCACAAGATGGTCAAAATGCTTCCCCAGTATTCTTGACATAAAATAATAATTTAAAAACATGTCATAAATACAGTTTCTAACAAACTCTCATCTTTCCACATTGTTCCACATCATTTCTCGTTATTCCACATTCTTCTAAGTCCATTTTCTTTGCTTATTCCACATCTAGTCATATCTATTCCCATCATCCTTCATCCATTCTCATCCAATCACATCATATTACATCTCATCACATCTATCCACATCACACCACATTCATCCACATCATATCCATTTGCATCTATTCAGATCCTCATCACATCACGTCACATCCATCCTCATCACATCATCTCATCCATTCACATCTACCCATATCTACATTACATCACATCACATCACATCCATTCACATCACATCTCATCTATTCACATCTACCTAGATCCACAACATCACAATCATCCACCTTACATCTCATCCATCCATTCACATTACATCACATCCATTTATATTCATTCAGATCCACATCTCATCACACCACATCCATCCACATCACATTTTATCCATTCACATCTCATCACATCACATTCACATCCATTTACATCTCATCATATCACATTCACATCACATTACATCCATTCACATCTACCTAGATCCACATCACATCCATTCACATCTACCCAGATCCACATCACATCACATTCACATCTACCCAGATCCACATCACATCACATCACATTCATTCCCATCTCATTACGTCACATTCACATCTCACCGCATCTCACCACATCCATTGAGATATCATCACATAACATTCACATCCATTCACATCTCATCACATCCACGCACATCTCATCACATCTCATCGCATCCATTCACATCTCATCACATCCACTCACATCTCATCACATCCATTCACATCTCATCACACCCATTCACATCCATGTCACATTCACATCTCATCGCATCCATTCACATCTCATCACACCCATTTACATCCCATCACACCCATTCACATCCATCACATTCATTGCATCCACATCACATCACATACATTCTATCCACATCACATTCATCCACATCCATCCATCCATTCACATTCACATATCATCACATCGACATCTATTTACATCACATCCACATCTCATTACATCCACTCACATCTCCTCACATCACATTCACATCTTATCGTATCGCATTCACATCTTATCGTATCGCATTCACATCTTATCACATCACATTCACATCTCTTCTTATCACATTCACATCTCATCTAATCACATCACATCCATTTACATCCCATCACATTTATTTACATTCATTCAGCTCCACATCACATCTTATCACATCCACTTTTAGTACTGTTTTCTACTTTCGATACCGATAGGAATTTTCTAAGTTTCTACCAATTGCTTGGCCTAGTTAAAGCTAATTTTTCTCGATCCCATTGAATCTACGTGTATCAGAGTGTTGTTGAAGGTTTAAAAAGGGAAAATAAACCTTATCAAAATTGAATAGTAAAAATTCAGAAAGAGCATTTACGTAATGTATTTTCATTCCTTAAGCTTCATTAATGAGAATTAATTCTAAACTTTTGTTTACTCATTGGATCCTCGATCCTCCCAGGGATTCCAGATTCTCTTAAGAATTATCCAAGTTTTTTCGATGGATATTTCACATTCTTTCTCAAATTTCTCAAGTAAGATATATTTAATATTCTTCTTTTTGAATAAAAGATTCATGGGATTGAAAAAATAAATTCTACCCATATTTTCTAATAAAATAATAATACTCAAAATTTCACTTTTGATAAATACTCATAATTTGAATTATGCCAAAAATTCCTCTTTTACCATTTAATTACTTGGATCTCAAATATCATGGTAATTCCTCTTTTTGCATAAAAAGAAATTTACCAAAAATTTCTCTTTTCTTTTAATTAAATATTTATGCATAAATACTAAAAATTTATTTTCCATGAATATGATGAAAATCATTCTTTTTGCATAGGATGTCCAATCCTAGAATATGGTAGGAAGTCCTCTTTTAGCATTATGCATAAAAATAAGATATGTATTATTTTCTGAAAATTTTACCATAGCTTCGCTGCTATTACAGATAATTCTCAAATTTTCCTAAAAGAGTAAAAGCTTGTAATGAAAATATGATAGTAGTTCCTCTTTTATGCTTAAAATCAAACAATGAATTTAAATCAAAATTTTAACCATAATTATAAACATAACTATGATTATCTCACTAGATTAAGCTAATTTCAACATTCCTCTTTTCCCAAATTATTAGGTTAATCCATTTCTCATTTAGAATGAATTAAAGTAGTTTTTAACTACTCATAAACAATCTAAAAGAATTTACCATTATTTTAATAACACAAAATCATAAAAATATCATTTTCTTACTCTCTATCTCATCAAGCCTAGAGTTTAGCTTTGAATTTAAAGACTATCATTGAGAAGCATCCTTTTCCAAGGGATTTAGCCATAAAGATGGCTATTATTTTAGAGAGAGAGATTTACTTAAAGAAAGCATTACAAATAAGCATAAAGATTAACTTTCTCTTAATTAAACATTAAGACTTTAAAAGAAAGCTTGATTTCAATTAAAACATTCATTTAGAAAGCTTTTCAAGCTTGAGAGGGGTTGAGAAGTAGAAATTTATTAAGAAAATTAGAAAAAGCCATAAAAATCGATTTTACCTCCAAGTTTGGCTTGATTCTCTAATTGCAATGAAGCCCCTGACAAATCAAGTGGTCCACCAAGAGGAGAAGAGCAACTCCAAGAGTTGTTGTAGAGAGAGAGAAGCTCCAAGCTCCCAAGAGAGAGAAAATTTTAAGGGATAATAGATATATGATTATTGTAATATAATATTGGCATAATATAGCTCCAATATCCCATTACAAATGATTGAGGGTCTATTTATAGGTGAGGGAGGCCACTAACCAAGTCCAACTGGGTTCTAGAATTTTTGAGGTTCAGTTTGACTCAATTTGGACAAGATTTGGACCAGTTTGGCTCCCTTTTTGATTTGGTTTGATCCAGGAGAGAGGAGAGATAAAAATATCATATTTTTTTTAAATTAAAAACCCTTCCACACATGTGAAAAAGGTTTGATCTAGGAGAGAGGAGAGAGGAGAGATAAAAATATCATATTTTTTTTAAATTAAAAACCCTTCCACACATGTGAAAAAGGTGCCTACCTCAAGAGTCCCCCTTTCCTTACCAAGGTATCAAAAATATTCCAAAATATCTTATTTTTTTAGTAATATCTCATAATTTTTAACTAATAAGCCTTGTACTCAGTCAACTCTTCATCTTATGTGAGCATTTACTCATTTTTGGGTATTTTCTTTTATTCTTTTGTATTTATCTCATCCCAAGACTTGGATTAATCCAATTGGTCCATTGGAACCTTAATTAGACCGTAATCCAAAAATTTCTAAAAATGTAGACCCTTAGGCTAAGGTCCCTTATACCATTTTCAATTAATTCCTAATGCACATTGGAAAGTTCATTTTGAACTTCTATTTCAGGGGAATCCATTTTAGACACTAGGAAGATTTTTATATCCAAAGATATCTCAATTTTGGATTATCTCTCTCTAGATATTTTCTCTCTCTAGGCCAAAACAGGGTAAAATAAGATCTTTCTTCTATTTTAGAGAGGGAAATAATTATAGGAACAGAAGGGGAGGTTCTTATACCTTACTCCTCAAAAGCTGGAGGGAGGAATCTTACATCCTACCCCACTTAAAAAACGCGAGATGTCCTCATCTCGCAGCTGGAGGATAAACTCTTTCACCTTAAGATCCAACTGATTCTGGGGTTCCTTATAGTCTGGTCAACCCACACAGAATCTTGGGATAAATATCCCTTCTACAAGAAGAACATATAGAACTCATTATCAAAGAACAATTCATTCAAAACATACAGAACATTCATATCCTTAACATGGTCCATCAGACCAGAAATTCCATCTGAACATTCGGGCCACGAAAATTTCACTTATGCAAGTTCTTAATTTGTCATTCCTTAATTAGATCCACTGGGTCAAGGGTCAAATAGCAGTAATCTGTCAGCACAATCCACTAATCTCATAGTGATCTGCTGAAAGTCATAATCATCTTCTAGTTACTAACATCATCAATGGGATTCGTCCCATTCATCCTCATTGTGGCTTTGTTCAACTTATCTTCTTTCATCCAGAATTCAAAAATCATCATCTTTCAAATCAGAATCCAAATCAACTCATCAATTCTCAACCAAAATTCTAAAATCATATCAATCAGCATTCGAATTCATCATCTGGATAGCATTTTTGCTTATAATTTCAAGGTCTTAGATTTACTCGTATATATTGCCAGTAAAGAGCTGCAGTTATACCCACCACGGTATATACGGGTAATCACACGATCCTTGGAACTATAAGGTAAATACCATTATATCTAGGCCTCAAGCAAGTCAAGGATTCCACACAATTGCGATACTTCCATCTGAAGACCCAATTTCTAATTTATGAATCTTCGTTCTGAATATCAATTTGTATGAATTTCATCACATAATTACAATCTTTTATTGGTACTTCATAAATTATTGACATTTATGGCTTCTCGATTGTTCCACTTTAGCCCATTCGCTCTGATACTAGCTGAAAGATCCCTGCCTCCTCCGCGTAACGAATTCAGGGATGCTAGCAGCAGCGGAAGTAGCACTTCTTGTGCAGGGCAGAGCCTCTCACTTGGGGCCTCGCCCATAGATATCCGGACAAGAGACTAATCCCTCACTTCTTCCAAAACCGAACTCGGAAAAACTTCCCTCGCCCAGCAAACAGGCGATTCCTCCAGGATATTTTATTCCAACCTAGTCAAGGTCATCACTAACCAAACTGATCCGACCGAACCTGTAAGTCTCAGGGTCAGATCAAGGAAGAGACTTGCACTTGGACCATAGAGTCCAATGTTTTTTCCTCATCAAGAAGTACAACTGTTGATTTTTTTCCATAGAACAAGGGTTATCCGAGATTTACTTCAACTATCGTAACATAACAGAATTGAGTCTCATTTTAAGGATCCATCACCCCAGCCGCCTAACCCCATCCAATCCAATGGATTAGCCAACCACTGTAGTGATAGGATCCATTTAGAAATTTGGTTATGTTTTGCCCCATGTACTAGGGAAAAGAGTTCCCAGACCCCCTAGCCGACGCTTGAAGCAAACTTCAAGATAGTCACACCACTTACACACCTAATATGAAATTGCCTATTTCACAGATTCAATTGTCTTTAAAACAATCTTCTAATGAAACCATACTATCACTGATCATAATCCTCCAAAATATCTAGCTTGAATTCCAATTTGTAATCATTCCTTCATCGGTGTACCTATGGCATTATTGGTAACTAGAACGCTTACCACCTGTTCACTCAAGGGCCTTTTCAATAGTTACTAGCTCATAGTACCCGAAAATATAATCACATAAGAAAAATCTAGATGTACTCTCCGTTGAAGATCAGCAAGATCAACCAACAGATCCATATAACAGAGCCATGGACTCATCCGTTAGAGGACTAGCAAGGCCAATCAACCAGATCCATACTCGAGTTCAGAAAACAACCCTAACTCCTTGTTCCATTTTCTTCCCCGATGCACGCATGGGTATCTTTGGCAACCCACAGCCCAAGCACCGTATGGTCAGCCCCCTCTAGGCTCAGGTCACCTAGCGCTTCACTCATAGGCCGCTTCCTTGGTCCCTCATCCACCGTACCGGAAGCTCACCGTATAAATCGAACCGAGGTTGGTCAAGACCTTGGCTAACCTTTCTATACGAGACGTCCTCCATTGACTCTCCGTCAGTTGTTGCAACTTTATCACTTAGGCCTTCACGACCTCATTCACAAGATGGTCAAAATGCTTCCCCAGCATTCTTGACATAAAACAGTCATTTAAAAATAGGTCATAAATACAGTTTCTAACAAACTCTCATCTTTCCACATTGTTCCACATCATTTCTCGTTATTCCAGTCAATTCACTTTGCTTATTCCATATCCAATCTATCTATTCCCATCATCCTTCATCCATTCTCATCCAATCACATCATCATATTATATCTTATCACATCTATCCACATCACATCACATTCATCCACATCACATCTCATCACATCCATTGACATCTATTTAGATCCTCATCACATCACGTCACATCCATCCTCATCACATCTCATCCATTCACATCTACCCATATTCACATCACATCACATCTCATCCATCCATTCACATTACATCACATCCATTTATATTCATATAGATCCACATCTCATCACACCACATCCATCCAAATCACATCTCATCCATTCACATCTCATCACATCACATTCACATCCATTTACATCTCATCATATCACATTCACATCACATCACATCTATTCACATCTACCTAGATCCACATCACATCACATCCATTCACATCTACCCAGATCCACATCACATCACATCCATTCCCATCTCATTACGTCACATTCCCATCTCACCGCATCTCACCACATCTATTGAGATATCATCACATCACATTCACATCCATTCACATCTCATCGCATCCATTCACATCTCATCACATCTACTCACATCTCATCGCATCCATTCACATCTCATCACATCCACTCACATCTCATCACATCCATTCACATCTCATCACACCCATTCACATCCATCACACACATTCACATCTCATCACACCCATTCACATCCCACCACACCCATTCACATCCATCTTATTCATTGCATCCATATCACATCACATACATTCTGTCCACATCACATCATCCACATCCATCCATTCATTCACATTCACATCTATCCACATCCATCCATTCATTCACATGCACAACTATCACTTCACAACTCATTTTCATCCATTTACATCACATCACACCCATTCACATCTCATCACTTTCACATCGACATCTATTTACATATCATCACATCTCATCACTTTCACATCGACATCTATTTACATCACATCACATCGACATCTATTTACATCACATCACATCTCATCCACATCTCATCACATCCACTCACATCTCCTCACATCTTATCACATCACATTCACATCTTATCATATTGCATTCACATCACATTCACATCTTATCACATCGCATTCACATCTCCTGTTATCACATTCACATCTCATATAATCACATCGCATCCATTTACATCCCATCGCATTCATTTACATTCATTGAGCTTCACATCACATCTTATCATATCCACTTTTAGTACCATTTTCTACTTTCAATACCGATAGGACTTTTTAAAGTTTTTACCAATTGCTTGGTGTAGTTAAAGGTACTTTTTCTCGATCCCATTGAATCTACGTATCAAAGTGTTGTTGAAGGTTTAAAAAGGAAAAATAAACCTTATCAGAATTGAATAGTAAAAACTCAGAAAGAGCATTTACGTAACGTATTTTCATTCCTTAAGTTTCATTAATGAGAATTAATTCTGAACTTTTTGTTTACTCATTAGATCCTCGATCCTCCCAGGGATTCCAAATTCTCTTTTCTGAATAAGAATTATCCAAGTTTTCTCGATGGATATTTTCACATTCTTTCTCAAATTTCTTAAGTAAGATATATTCAATATTCTTCTTTTTGAATAAAAGATTCATCGGATTTACAAAAATCAATTCTACCCATATTTTCTAATAAAATAATAATACTTAAAATTTCACTTTTGATAAATACTCATAATTTAAATTATGCCAAAAATTCCTCTTTTACCATTTAATTACTTGGATCTCAAATATCATGGAAATTTCTCTTTTTGCATAAAAATAAATTTAACAAAAAAATCTCTTTTCTTTTAATTAAATATTTATGCATAAATACTAAAAATTTATTTTCCATGAATATAATGAAAATCATTCTTTTTGTATAGGATGTCCAATCCTAGAATATGGTAGGATGTCCTCTTTTAGCATTATGCATAAAAATAAGATATATATTATTTTCTAAAAATTTTACCATAGCTTCACTGCTATTACAGATAATTCTCAACTTTTTCTAAAAGAGTAAAAGCTTGTAATGAAAATATGATAGTAGTTCCTCTTTTATGCTTAAAATCAAACAATGGATTTAAATCATCATTTTAACCATAATTATAAACATAACTATAATTATCTCAATCCATTTCTCATTTAGAATGAATTAAAGTAGTTTTTAACTACTCATAAATAATCTAAAAGAATTTACCATTATTTTAATAGCACAAAATCATAAAAATATCATTTTCTTACTCTCTAGCTCATCAAGCCTAGAGTTTAGCTTTGAATTAAGAGACTATCATTGAGAAGCATCCTTTTCCAAGGGATTTAGCCATAAAGATGGCTATTCTTTTAGAGAGAGAGATTTACTTAGAAAAAGTATTACAAATAACCATAAAGATTAACTTTCTCTTAATTAAACATTAAGACTTTAAGGGAAATCTTGATTTGAATTAAAACATTCATTTAGAAAGCTTCTCAAGCTTGAGAGGGGTTGAGAAGAAGAAAGTTATTAAGAAAATTGAAAAAAACCATAAAAATCAATTTTACCTCCTTGATTCTCTAATTGCAATGAAGCCCCCGACCAATCAATTGGTCCACCAAGAGGAGAAGAGCAACTCCAAGAGTTGTTCTAGAGAGAGAGAAGCTCCAAGCTCCCAAGAGAGAGGAAATTTTAAGGGATAATAGAAAATATGATTATTTTAATATAATGATGATATGGTATAGCTCCAATATCCAATTACAAATGACTAAGGGTCTATCTATAGGTGAGGGATGCCACTAACCAAGTCTTATTGGGTTCTAGAATTTTCGAGGTTTAGTTTGACTCAATTCGGACAAGATTTGGACCAGTTTGGCTCCCTTTTTTATTTGGTTTGATCCATGAGAGAGGAGAGATAAAAATATCATAATTTTTTTGAATTAAAAACCCTTCCACACATGTGAAAAAGGCACCTACCTCAAGAGTCCCCCTTTCCTTACCAAGGTGTCAAAAATGCATAATTATTTCAAAATATCTCTTTTTTTAGTAATATCTCATAATTTTTAACTAATAAACCTTGTACTTAGTCAACTATTCCTCTTATGTTAGCATTTACTCATTTTAGGTATTTTCTTTTTCTTTTGGATTTATCTCATCCCAACACTTGGATTAATCCAATCGGCCCATTGGAGCCTTAATTGGATCATAATTCAAAAATTTCTGAAAATGTAGACCCTTAGGCTAAGGTCCCTTATACCATTTTCAATTAATTTCTAATGCACATTGGAAAGTTCATTTTGAACTTCTATTTCAAGGAAATCCATTTTAGACACTAGGAGGATTTTTATATCCAAAGATATCTCAATTTCGGATTATATCTCTCTAGAAATTTTCTCTCTCTAGGCCAAAACAGGTAAAACAAGATCTTTCTTCTATTTCAGAGAGGGAAATAATTATAAGAACAGAAGGGGAGGTTCTTATATCTTTACTCCTCAAAAGTTGGAGGGAGTAATCTTACAATTCTAACATAAAGACTGAGAAACTTTTCCAAAAAATAACTCATACTCAATTGTGGCATACTCGATTGTGGCATAAAAACTAAGAAACCATTTCCAAAAAATCAGCATGTATATTATCCAAAATTGGATGTTCATCACATGTAGGATTCCCCAAAGGTTATCATCCAATCGCGCAATACAAGTCAAAAATTTCCAACACACAGTCTGAGGTGTATGTAACTGTACTAAGCACAGAGTTTCCTTTGATAGTTATCAAGGGATTCAATAATCATAACTAGGATATGTGAGGTAAATCCACAAGAGTTACCTAAGAGGAGGAACTCGTGTGGCTGATGCTCGCACAAGAGACATGACAAACAACCACAAGACATGGGCTAAGTTAGTGTATATGCGTTCGCCTTGCTCCATTTATATAGGTAGAGCTGAAGGAAGCTTCCAAGTCACCATCACAGCTCCTCGCCCCCCACCACCAGCGCATTTTCAGAACCATAACCTGCCTTCGTCGACTCCCTCACTAGATTATGTGTAGGATATTAAACCATAGCTAGTTAATGTCAGCTCATCATAAATCAAAGCCATGTCAGAGGCGGCCAAAGTCGGCTCAGCAGAAATGAGAGCCATGTCATACGAGTTACATGCATGAGATTAGGTATAGTTTATTATTAGAAAGGTGGCATATGTGAATAGTCCCTAGTTACAAGGTAGTTATGTGAATCAACCTTCCAAGGATTAACACCACTAATAAGGGATGAACCTAAATTAAAATATGCAAGTGAAAGTGTTTGTGTGTGTGTGTGTGGGAGAGAGAGATAGAGATCAGAAGTATCTATTTTTTAGTTTGTTTATAAAAGATGAGAAGCGTGTGTGTGCTTGTAAGAGAGAGAGAGAGAGAGAGAGAGAGAGAGAGAGATTAATGTGTGTGTTTTTTCAGTCTTCTACATCATCAGTCAGAAAAATTAGAGATTGATTAATGTGTGTGTGTGTGTGTGAGTGAGAGAGAGAGAGAGAGAGAGAGAGAGAGAGAGAGAGTGAGAGTGAGAGTGAGAGAGAGAGAGAGAGAGAGAGAGAGAGAGAGAGAGAGAGAGAGAGAGAGAGAGAGAGATTGATTTCATTTACATGGGTGTGTGTAAGAGAGAGATCGATTTCTTTTGTTTGGGTGTGTGTGGGTGTGTGTGTGTGTGTAAGAGAGTCTTTTGGTTTGGGATCATAATGTCTTTAAGACACGGAAAAAGGTAGAATGCATAAATGGCTTATAAAAAATTAGATGTTTCAAGTTGTTTCTTTTTGCTAAGGTTAAAACATGTTGATATCTCAATCCAAGACTTATTAGAGTCAATGAGATATTAGGTAAGTGTGCATTGCAAGGAATAAAAGGATGTGTCATTGCAAAGGAACTTCGCTTAGATAAGATGGTAATGAGCTAAACATGTAAGTGCTTTCTTCATGATTCATGTATGATTTTAAAATGTAGAACTTTTTCATTGTATAATATTGTTTGGTGGTGATCTTTAATATCACTTAAGTTGTAAGATTCCTCCCCAGCCTCTTAGGATGTCTAGTATCTTCCCCTGTAGTCAAATCCCTCTTCAGAAATATCAAAGATCTTGTTTCTACCTATTTTGGCCTAGAGAGAGAAAATATTCTAGAGAGAGATTATTTAGATTTTGAATATTTTTGGATAGAAAAATTTCTCATCCTGTTAATATAAGTTCCCCTGAAACAGAAGTTCAAAAAGATTTCCAAAAGGTGCATTAGAAATCAAGTATAATCTGCTCAAGAGGCATTATCCCGAGGGTCAAGATTTTTTCAAAATTTTAAATTAAGGTTCCTATGGGCCAATAAGATCAATCCATGCGTGGGGAGGAGATAAATCCAATTTGTAAAAGACATTACCCAAAAATGAGTAAATGCTCACATAAGATGAAGAGTTGACTTTGTACAAGGGTTATTAGTAAAAAACTATGAGTATTACTAAAAAATGAGATATTTTGGGTATAATCATTTCATTTTGACACATATATAAGGAAGGGGAGTCCCTTCAAAGAGGTGCATACTTCACATGCCTGAATGAGTTTTAAACTAAAAAATAATGTGATATTTTTATCTCTCCTCTCTCTTGGATCTAACCGAAACAAAACCGAATCAAAACCGAATCAAAAAGGAACCAAACTAGGTATAGGAGAATTATACTATGCCAAAATTATGTTGAAATAATGCTAATTTTTACTATTCTCTAAAATTCTCTCCAAATTGAAGAAATTGGAGCTTCCCTCTTTCTTCAATCTCCAGTGGTGACTCCATCAGCACACCAAACCAATTGATTGGTTGGGGGCCTCTACCATGAACAAAGAATCAAGCAATTTGTAAGGTAAATGGTGAATTTTGATCTTTTCTATAAATTCTCAATGTTTCTCTCTTCTCAACCCCTCTCAAGCTTGAGAAGCTTAATTGGAATGGTTTTTGAATGCTATTGAAGTTAATTGATGAATGGTAGTAAAGAATTACATAAATTTTCATTTATGCTTAATTTTAATGGTTTTTATGTAATTTCTCTCTCTCACTCAAAGAATGGTCGTTCTCATGACCTATTCTCAATCCAAATGAAGCTTTTCATAAAGCTTTTCCTTAATCCAAGATTAATCTATGCTTGAGGCCAAATTAATGGCTTTTTTCTATGCTTTTAGTTTATGTATTTCATGAATATTGATGATTCAATCCATATGGGTTAATGATCCAATTAGGGATCATTCTAATCATTCTCTTAATGATAAGCTTTATCCTTTAAAATAATTGAGATTTATCAGTCGTAGCAGCGGAGCTATGGCAAAATTTTTGTAAAAATTACACATAAAATAATTTCATTCAAAGCATGAAAAGAGGACTTCCTACCATATTCTAGGAATTATCATCCTAGATTAATTGAAAGAATTTCATTGTAATCATGGAGAAATTGATTTTTATGTTATGCATAATTGATGAATTAAGAAAAAGAGGATTTCTAGTAATTAAATTTTATGTAAAAAAGAGTAATCCCCATCATATGAGTATTCTTAAAGGGTTATTTTCGTTCTAGACATAGAAAAATGTATACTAGAAATATTTATTTATAAAAGTGTGATTTTCATCATAATTGATTTTTATGCATAAGTAGATGTATTCTCATCAATTTTGATTTTATGCATAGAAAGATGCATAAAGAATTTTATTTTTAATTCAAAAGAGTTATTCTTATCAATTTTGATTTCATAAATAGAAAGATGTATAAAGAATTTTATTTTTAATTCAAAAGAGTTATTCTTATCAATTTTGATTTCATAAATAGAAAGATGCGTAAAGAATTTTATTTTTAATTCAAAAGAGTTATTCTTATCAATTTTGATTTTATGCATAGATAGATGCATAAAAGATTTATTCTAAAAGTGTTAATTTCATTAAGATGGAAATTTATGCATAGAAAGATGTATAAAAGATTTATTTTTATTTCGAAAGTATTATTCTCATTAAATTGGAATTTATGCATAGTAAAATGCATAAAAGGATTATTATAAAAATGTTATTCCTACTAAAGTTGTCTTTATGCCTAATAAGATGTGTATGAGATGCGCTAGGATGTGATAAGATGTGTATGAGAAGTGATAGGATGTGATAAGATGCGTATGAGATTGAAAGGATGTGATAAGATGCGTATGGAAAGTGATACGATGTGATAAGATGTGTAAGAGATGTGCTAGGATGTGATAAGATGCGTATGAGATGTGATAGGATGTGATAAGAGGTGTATGAGATGTGATAGGATGTGATAAGATGCGTATGGAAAGTGATAGGATGTGATAAGATGTGTATGAGAAGTGATAGGATGTGATAAGATGTGTATGAGAAGTGATAGGATGTGACAAGATGCATATGGGATGAGTTAGGATGTGATAAGATGAGTTAGGATGTGATAAGATGTATATGGGATGAGGTAAGAAGTGTATCTGATGGGATAAGATGTATATGGGTTGTGATAGGGCGAGAATGAATGTGATGTAAAAGAATAGATGTGAAGACGTATGTGGTTATATGAATGGGAATGTAGAAATGGATGTATGAATGTGAATGCGGATGTGAATGTATGATATAGATGTATGGATGTGGATGTATGGATGTAGATGTGGATGTGGATGTGGATGTAGATGTGGATGTGGATATGGATGTATGAATATGGATGTGCATGTATGGAAGTGGATGTATGAATGTAGATGTGGATGTATGAATGTAGATATGGAATGTGGATAAGGATATGGATGTGGATATGGATGTATGTGAATGTGAATGTGGATGTGTGAATGTGGATATATGGATGTGGATATCGATATATGGATGTGGATGTATGGATGTAGATGTGAATGTGGATGTAGATGTGAAAAAGGATGTATCGATGTAGATGTGGATGTGGATGTGGATATGGATGTATGAATATGGATGTGTATGTATGGAAGTGGATGTATGAATGTAGATGTGGATGTATGAATGTAGATATGGAATGTGGATAAGGATATGGATGTGGATATGGATGTAAGAATGTGGATGTATGTGAATGTGAATGTGGATGTGTGAATGTGGATATATGGATGTGGATATCGATATATGGATGTGGATATATGGATGTAGATGTGAATGTGGATGTATGAATGTGGATGTAGATGTGAAAATGGATGTATCGATGTAGATGTGGATGTGGATATGGATGTATGAATATGGATGTGTATGTATGGAAGTGGATGTATGAATGTAGATGTGGATGTATGAATGTAGATATGGAATGTGGATAAAGATATGGATGTGGATATGGATGTAAGAATGTGGATGTATGTGAATGTGAATGTGGATGTGTGAATGTGGATATGGATGTATGGATGTGGATGTATGAATGTGAACGCGGATGTGAATGTATGATATGGATGTATGGATGTGGATATGGATGTATGGATGTATGGATGTATGAATGTGAACGCGGATGTGAATGTATGACATAGATGTATGGATGTGGATATGGATGTGGATGTATGGATGTAGATGTGAATGTGGATGTAGATGTGAAAATGGATGTATGGATGTAGATGTATGGATGTGGATGTATGGATGTAGATGTGAATGTGGATGTAGATGTGAAAATGGATGTATGGATGTGGATGTATGGATGTGGAGGTGGATGTATGAATATGGATGTGAAAATGAATGTATCGATGTGGATGTATGAATGTGGATGTGAAAATGGATGTATGGATGTAGATGTGAATGTGGAAGTATGAATGTGGATGTGGATGTGGATGTATGAATGTGGATATGAAAATGGATGTATGGATGTAGATGTGAATGTGGATGTACGAATGTGGATGTGTATGTGGAATAATGAATGCAAAAATATATGTGAATGGATATGAAGTCGATATGAGCGAATGGATGAGATGAGATGTCATGTGAATCAGAATGTGAATGAATAATATAAGATGTGAACGAATATGAGATGTAATGAGAAATGGATGTGATGAGACGTAATGTAAATTAAGAAAGATAGGAATGGATGTTATGTGAAGTGAATGAATTTGATGTGATGGGATAGAAAATGATGTATCTGGTCAAGAATGGATACACATATGATTTGGAATTGGGTTAAGTAATATGGATTGATGTGGAACAATCTGGAAAGACGTGAGTTCATTATAGAAACTGTATTTATGACTTGTTTGTAAATGACTGTTTTATGTCAAGAATGTTGGGGAAGCATTTTGACCGTCTTGTGATTAAGGTCATGGAGACCTAACTGATAAAGTTGCAACTGCTGACGGAGAGTCAATGGAGGACGTCTCGCGTAACAAGGTCGGCCGAGGTCTTGACCAGTCTCGGTTCAATTTAAATGGTGAGCTTCCGGTATGGTGGATGAGGGACCAAGGAAGCGGCCTAT